>NC_080047.1:16359836-16479836 GCF_026212465.1 Amaranthus tricolor
TAAAATCGCAACTTAACTTCTAATTTCTAGCATATGGCTATTATTTTCAATTCTAACCATTTCAACACAATAATATATGCCAAATAGTGTTGTGTGCCAAGTTTCGTGCATAACAAACAAAGTTTGAGCTACTTTACGCGCGAAATTGACAAAAACGCTTAAAAACCCTTAAAATCGCAACTTAACTTCTAATTTCTAGCATATGACTATTATTTTCAATTCTAACCATTTCAACACAATAATATATGCCAAATAGTGTTGTGTGCCAAGTTTCGTGCATAACAAACAAAGTTTGAGCTACTTTACGCGCGAAATTGACAAAAGCGCTTCAAAACCCTTAAAATCGCAACTTAACTTCTATTTTCTAGCATATGACTATTATTTTCAATTCTAACCATTTCAACACAATAATATATGCCAAATAGTGTTGTGTGCCAAATTTCGTGCATAACAAACCATGTTTGACCTACTTTACGCGCGAAATTGACACAGCAGCAAACTAGTGACCAGACCACCTTGCACGACACGTGGAGACCAAACCTATGCATCCAGGACCTAGGCTAAAGTGGAAATGAAATCTTGGTACTTGGATCTAGCTATCAAGGTCCTAAAACCATTCTAACAATCCCCGTGGACTCCTAGAAGCTGAGCTGAAGGAGGGCTGCTCGACGCACAACATTAATCCTTACATAACCAAGGCCTTAATCAGCCCCGGTTTCGCATCAAAACCAAGGTTGAGTACTTTACGCGCGAAATTGAAAAAAACGCTTTAAAACCCATAAAATCGCAACTTAACTTCTAATTTCTAGCATATGGCTATTATTTTCAATTCTAACCATTTCAACACAATAATATATGCCAAATAGTGTTGTGTGCCAAGTTTCGTGCATAACAAACAAAGTTTGAGCTACTTTACGCGCGAAATTGACAAAAACGCTTAAAAACCCTTAAAATCGAAACTTAACTTCTAATTTCTAGCATATGACTATTATTTTCAATTCTAACCATTTCAACACAATAATATATGCCAAATAGTGTTGTGTGCCAAATTTCGTGCATAACAAACCATGTTTGACCTACTTTACGCACGAAATTGACAAAAGCGCTTCAAAACCCTTAAAGTCGCAACTTAACACCTAATTTCTAACATATGACTATTATTTTCAATTCTAACCATTTCAACACAATAATATATGCCAAATAGTGTTGTGTGCCAAGTTTCGTGCATAACAAACCATGTTTGACCTACTTTACGCGCGAAATTGACACAGCAGCAAACTAGTGACCAGACCACCTTGCACGACACGTGGAGACCAAACCTATGCATCCAGGACCTAGGCTAAAGTGGAAATGAAATCTTGGTACTTGGATCTAGCTATCAAGGTCCTAAAACCATTCTAACAATCCCCGTGGACTCCTAGAAGCTGAGCTGAAGGAGGGCTGCTCGACGCACAACATTAATCCTTGCATAACCAAGGCCTTAATCAGCCCCGGTTTCGCATCAAAACCAAGTTTGAGTACTTTACGCGCGAAATTGAAAAAAACGCTTTAAAACCCATAAAATCGCAACTTAACTTCTAATTTCTAGCATATGGCTATTATTTTCAATTCTAACCATTTCAACACAATAATATATGCCAAATAGTGTTGTGTGCCAAGTTTCGTGCATAACAAACAAAGTTTGAGCTACTTTACGCGCGAAATTGACAAAAACGCTTAAAAAACCCTTAAAATCGCAACTTAACTTCTAATTTCTAGCATATGACTATTATTTTCAATTCTAACCATTTCAACACAATAATATATGCCAAATAGTGTTGTGTGCCAAATTTCGTACATAACAAACCATGTTTGACCTACTTTACGCGCGAAATTGACAAAAGCGCTTCAAAACCCTTAAAATCGCAACTTAACACCTAATTTCTAGCATATGACTATTATTTTCAATTCTAACCATTTCAACACAATAATATATGCCAAATAGTGTTGTGTGCCAAGTTTCGTGCATAACAAACCATGTTTGACCTACTTTACGCGCGAAATTGACACAGCAGCAAACTAGTGACCAGACCACCTTGCACGACACGTGGAGACCAAACCTATGCATCCAGGACCTAGGCTAAAGTGGAAATGAAATCTTGGTACTTGGATCTAGCTATCAAGGTCCTAAAACCATTCTAACAATCCCCGTGGACTCCTAGAAGCTGAGCTGAAGGAGGGCTGCTCGACGCACAACATTAATCCTTGCATAACCAAGGCCTTAATCAGCCCCGGTTTCGCATCAAAACCAAGTTTGAGTACTTTACGCGCGAAATTGAAAAAAACGCTTTAAAACCCATAAAATCGCAACTTAACTTCTAATTTCTAGCATATGGCTATTATTTTCAATTCTAACCATTTCAACACAATAATATATGCCAAATAGTGTTGTGTGCCAAGTTTCGTGCATAACAAACAAAGTTTGAGCTACTTTACGCGCGAAATTGACAAAAACGCTTAAAAACCCTTAAAATCGCAACTTAACTTCTAATTTCTAGCATATGACTATTATTTTCAATTCTAACCATTTCAACACAATAATATATGCCAAATAGTGTTGTGTGCCAAATTTCGTGCATAACAAACCATGTTTGACCTACTTTACGCACGAAATTGACAAAAGCGCTTCAAAACCCTTAAAGTCGCAACTTAACACCTAATTTCTAGCATATGACTATTATTTTCAATTCTAACCATTTCAACACAATAATATATGCCAAATAGTGTTGTGTGCCAAGTTTCGTGCATAACAAACCATGTTTGACCTACTTTACGCGCGAAATTGACACAGCAGCAAACTAGTGACCAGACCACCTTGCACGACACGTGGAGACCAAACCTATGCATCCAGGACCTAGGCTAAAGTGGAAATGAAATCTTGGTACTTGGATCTAGCTATCAAGGTCCTAAAACCATTCTAACAATCCCCGTGGACTCCTAGAAGCTGAGCTGAAGGAGGGCTGCTCGACGCACAACATTAATCCTTGCATAACCAAGGCCTTAATCAGCCCCGGTTTCGCATCAAAACCAAGTTTGAGTACTTTACGCGCGAAATTGAAAAAAACGCTTTAAAACCCATAAAATCGCAACTTAACTTCTAATTTCTAGCATATGGCTATTATTTTCAATTCTAACCATTTCAACACAATAATATATGCCAAATAGTGTTGTGTGCCAAGTTTCGTGCATAACAAACAAAGTTTGAGCTACTTTACGCGCGAAATTGACAAAAACGCTTAAAAACCCTTAAAATCGCAACTTAACTTCTAATTTCTAGCATATGACTATTATTTTCAATTCTAACCATTTCAACACAATAATATATGCCAAATAGTGTTGTGTGCCAAATTTCGTACATAACAAACCATGTTTGACCTACTTTACGCGCGAAATTGACAAAAGCGCTTCAAAACCCTTAAAATCGCAACTTAACACCTAATTTCTAGCATATGACTATTATTTTCAATTCTAACCATTTCAACACAATAATATATGCCAAATAGTGTTGTGTGCCAAGTTTCGTGCATAACAAACCATGTTTGACCTACTTTACGCGCGAAATTGACACAGCAGCAAACTAGTGACCAGACCACCTTGCACGACACGTGGAGACCAAACCTATGCATCCAGGACCTAGGCTAAAGTGGAAATGAAATCTTGGTACTTGGATCTAGCTATCAAGGTCCTAAAACCATTCTAACAATCCCCGTGGACTCCTAGAAGCTGAGCTGAAGGAGGGCTGCTCGACGCACAACATTAATCCTTGCATAACCAAGGCCTTAATCAGCCCCGGTTTCGCATCAAAACCAAGTTTGAGTACTTTACGCGCGAAATTGAAAAAAACGCTTTAAAACCCATAAAATCGCAACTTAACTTCTAATTTCTAGCATATGGCTATTATTTTCAATTCTAACCATTTCAACACAATAATATATGCCAAATAGTGTTGTGTGCCAAGTTTCGTGCATAACAAACAAAGTTTGAGCTACTTTACGCGCGAAATTGACAAAAACGCTTAAAAACCCTTAAAATCGCAACTTAACTTCTAATTTCTAGCATATGACTATTATTTTCAATTCTAACCATTTCAACACAATAATATATGCCAAATAGTGTTGTGTTCCAAATTTCGTGCATAACAAACCATGTTTGACCTACTTTACGCACGAAATTGACAAAAGCGCTTCAAAACCCTTAAAGTCGCAACTTAACACCTAATTTCTAGCATATGACTATTATTTTCAATTCTAACCATTTCAACACAATAATATATGCCAAATAGTGTTGTGTGCCAAGTTTCGTGCATAACAAACCATGTTTGACCTACTTTACGCGCGAAATTGACACAGCAGCAAACTAGTGACCAGACCACCTTGCACGACACGTGGAGACCAAACCTATGCATCCAGGACCTAGGCTAAAGTGGAAATGAAATCTTGGTACTTGGATCTAGCTATCAAGGTCCTAAAACCATTCTAACAATCCCCGTGGACTCCTAGAAGCTGAGCTGAAGGAGGGCTGCTCGACGCACAACATTAATCCTTGCATAACCAAGGCCTTAATCAGCCCCGGTTTCGCATCAAAACCAAGTTTGAGTACTTTACGCGCGAAATTGAAAAAAAACGCTTTAAAACCCATAAAATCGCAACTTAACTTCTAATTTCTAGCATATGGCTATTATTTTCAATTCTAACCATTTCAACACAATAATATATGCCAAATAGTGTTGTGTGCCAAGTTTCGTGCATAACAAACAAAGTTTGAGCTACTTTACGCGCGAAATTGACAAAAACGCTTAAAAACCCTTAAAATCGCAACTTAACTTCTAATTTCTAGCATATGACTATTATTTTCAATTCTAACCATTTCAACACAATAATATATGCCAAATAGTGTTGTGTGCCAAATTTCGTACATAACAAACCATGTTTGACCTACTTTACGCGCGAAATTGACAAAAGCGCTTCAAAACCCTTAAAATCGTAACTTAACACCTAATTTCTAGCATATGACTATTATTTTCAATTCTAACCATTTCAACACAATAATATATGCCAAATAGTGTTGTGTGCCAAGTTTCGTGCATAACAAACCATGTTTGACCTACTTTACGCGCGAAATTGACACAGCAGCAAACTAGTGACCAGACCACCTTGCACGACACGTGGAGACCAAACCTATGCATCCAGGACCTAGGCTAAAGTGGAAATGAAATCTTGGTACTTGGATCTAGCTATCAAGGTCCTAAAACCATTCTAACAATCCCCGTGGACTCCTAGAAGCTGAGCTGAAGGAGGGCTGCTCGACGCACAACATTAATCCTTGCATAACCAAGGCCTTAATCAGCCCCGGTTTCGCATCAAAACCAAGTTTGAGTACTTTACGCGCGAAATTGAAAAAAACGCTTTAAAACCCATAAAATCGCAACTTAACTTCTAATTTCTAGCATATGGCTATTATTTTCAATTCTAACCATTTCAACACAATAATATATGCCAAATAGTGTTGTGTGCCAAGTTTCGTGCATAACAAACAAAGTTTGAGCTACTTTACGCGCGAAATTGACAAAAACGCTTAAAAACCCTTAAAATCGCAACTTAACTTCTAATTTCTAGCATATGACTATTATTTTCAATTCTAACCATTTCAACACAATAATATATGCCAAATAGTGTTGTGTGCCAAATTTCGTGCATAACAAACCATGTTTGACCTACTTTACGCACGAAATTGACAAAAGCGCTTCAAAACCCTTAAAGTCGCAACTTAACACCTAATTTCTAGCATATGACTATTATTTTCAATTCTAACCATTTCAACACAATAATATATGCCAAATAGTGTTGTGTGCCAAGTTTCGTGCATAACAAACCATGTTTGACCTACTTTACGCGCGGAATTGACACAGCAGCAAACTAGTGACCAGACCACCTTGCACGACACGTGGAGACCAAACCTATGCATCCAGGACCTAGGCTAAAGTGGAAATGAAATCTTGGTACTTGGATCTAGCTATCAAGGTCCTAAAACCATTCTAACAATCCCCGTGGACTCCTAGAAGCTGAGCTGAAGGAGGGCTGCTCGACGCACAACATTAATCCTTGCATAACCAAGGCCTTAATCAGCCCCGGTTTCGCATCAAAACCAAGTTTGAGTACTTTACGCGCGAAATTGAAAAAAACGCTTTAAAACCCATAAAATCGCAACTTAACTTCTAATTTCTAGCATATGGCTATTATTTTCAATTCTAACCATTTCAACACAATAATATATGCCAAATAGTGTTGTGTGCCAAGTTTCGTGCATAACAAACAAAGTTTGAGCTACTTTACGCGCGAAATTGACAAAAACGCTTAAAAACCCTTAAAATCGCAACTTAACTTCTAATTTCTAGCATATGACTATTATTTTCAATTCTAACCATTTCAACACAATAATATATGCCAAATAGTGTTGTGTGCCAAATTTCGTGCATAACAAACCATGTTTGACCTACTTTACGCACGAAATTGACAAAAGCGCTTCAAAACCCTTAAAGTCGCAACTTAACACCTAATTTCTAGCATATGACTATTATTTTCAATTCTAACCATTTCAACACAATAATATATGCCAAATAGTGTTGTGTGCCAAGTTTCGTGCATAACAAACCATGTTTGACCTACTTTACGCGCGAAATTGACACAGCAGCAAACTAGTGACCAGACCACCTTGCACGACACGTGGAGACCAAACCTATGCATCCAGGACCTAGGCTAAAGTGGAAATGAAATCTTGGTACTTGGATCTAGCTATCAAGGTCCTAAAACCATTCTAACAATCCCCGTGGACTCCTAGAGGCTGAGCTGAAGGAGGGCTGCTCGACGCACAACATTAATCCTTGCATAACCAAGGCCTTAATCAGCCCCGGTGTCGCATCAAAACCAAGTTTGAGTACTTTACGCGCGAAATTGAAAAAAAACGCTTTAAAACCCATAAAATCGCAACTTAACTTCTAATTTCTAGCATATGGCTATTATTTTCAATTCTAACCATTTCAACACAATAATATATGCCAAATAGTGTTGTGTGCCAAGTTTCGTGCATAACAAACAAAGTTTGAGCTACTTTACGCGCGAAATTGACAAAAACGCTTAAAAACCCTTAAAATCGCAACTTAACTTCTAATTTCTAGCATATGACTATTATTTTCAATTCTAACCATTTCAACACAATAATATATGCCAAATAGTGTTGTGTGCCAAATTTCGTACATAACAAACCATGTTTGACCTACTTTACGCGCGAAATTGACAAAAGCGCTTCAAAACCCTTAAAATCGCAACTTAACACCTAATTTCTAGCATATGACTATTATTTTCAATTCTAACCATTTCAACACAATAATATATGCCAAATAGTGTTGTGTGCCAAGTTTCGTGCATAACAAACCATGTTTGACCTACTTTACGCGCGAAATTGACACAGCAGCAAACTAGTGACCAGACCACCTTGCACGACACGTGGAGACCAAACCTATGCATCCAGGACCTAGGCTAAAGTGGAAATGAAATCTTGGTACTTGGATCTAGCTATCAAGGTCCTAAAACCATTCTAACAATCCCCGTGGACTCCTAGAAGCTGAGCTGAAGGAGGGCTGCTCGACGCACAACATTAATCCTTGCATAACCAAGGCCTTAATCAGCCCCGGTTTCGCATCAAAACCAAGTTTGAGTACTTTACGCGCGAAATTGAAAAAAACGCTTTAAAACCCATAAAATCGCAACTTAACTTCTAATTTCTAGCATATGGCTATTATTTTCAATTCTAACCATTTCAACACAATAATATATGCCAAATAGTGTTGTGTGCCAAGTTTCGTGCATAACAAACAAAGTTTGAGCTACTTTACGCGCGAAATTGACAAAAACGCTTAAAAACCCTTAAAATCGCAACTTAACTTCTAATTTCTAGCATATGACTATTATTTTCAATTCTAACCATTTCAACACAATAATATATGCCAAATAGTGTTGTGTGCCAAATTTCGTACATAACAAACCATGTTTGACCTACTTTACGCGCGAAATTGACAAAAGCGCTTCAAAACCCTTAAAATCGCAACTTAACACCTAATTTCTAGCATATGACTATTATTTTCAATTCTAACCATTTCAACACAATAATATATGCCAAATAGTGTTGTGTGCCAAGTTTCGTGCATAACAAACCATGTTTGACCTACTTTACGCGCGAAATTGACACAGCAGCAAACTAGTGACCAGACCACCTTGCACGACACGTGGAGACCAAACCTATGCATCCAGGACCTAGGCTAAAGTGGAAATGAAATCTTGGTACTTGGATCTAGCTATCAAGGTCCTAAAACCATTCTAACAATCCCCGTGGACTCCTAGAAGCTGAGCTGAAGGAGGGCTGCTCGACGCACAACATTAATCCTTGCATAACCAAGGCCTTAATCAGCCCCAGTTTCGCATCAAAACCAAGTTTGAGTACTTTACGCGCGAAATTGAAAAAAACGCTTTAAAACCCATAAAATCGCAACTTAACTTCTAATTTCTAGCATATGGCTATTATTTTCAATTCTAACCATTTCAACACAATAATATATGCCAAATAGTGTTGTGTGCCAAGTTTCGTGCATAACAAACAAAGTTTGAGCTACTTTACGCGCGAAATTGACAAAAACGCTTAAAAACCCTTAAAATCGCAACTTAACTTCTAATTTCTAGCATATGACTATTATTTTCAATTCTAACCATTTCAACACAATAATATATGCCAAATAGTGTTGTGTGCCAAATTTCGTGCATAACAAACCATGTTTGACCTACTTTACGCACGAAATTGACAAAAGCGCTTCAAAACCCTTAAAGTCGCAACTTAACACCTAATTTCTAGCATATGACTATTATTTTCAATTCTAACCATTTCAACACAATAATATATGCCAAATAGTGTTGTGTGCCAAGTTTCGTGCATAACAAACCATGTTTGACCTACTTTACGCGCGAAATTGACACAGCAGCAAACTAGTGACCAGACCACCTTGCACGACACGTGGAGACCAAACCTATGCATCCAGGACCTAGGCTAAAGTGGAAATGAAATCTTGGTACTTGGATCTAGCTATCAAGGTCCTAAAACCATTCTAACAATCCCCGTGGACTCCTAGAGGCTGAGCTGAAGGAGGGCTGCTCGACGCACAACATTAATCCTTGCATAACCAAGGCCTTAATCAGCCCCGGTGTCGCATCAAAACCAAGTTTGAGTACTTTACGCGCGAAATTGAAAAAAACGCTTTAAAACCCATAAAATCGCAACTTAACTTCTAATTTCTAGCATATGGCTATTATTTTCAATTCTAACCATTTCAACACAATAATATATGCCAAATAGTGTTGTGTGCCAAGTTTCGTGCATAACAAACAAAGTTTGAGCTACTTTACGCGCGAAATTGACAAAAACGCTTAAAAACCCTTAAAATCGCAACTTAACTTCTAATTTCTAGCATATGACTATTATTTTCAATTCTAACCATTTCAACACAATAATATATGCCAAATAGTGTTGTGTGCCAAATTTCGTACATAACAAACCATGTTTGACCTACTTTACGCGCGAAATTGACAAAAGCGCTTCAAAACCCTTAAAATCGCAACTTAACACCTAATTTCTAGCAAATGACTATTTTTTTCAATTCTAACCATTTCAACACAATAATATATGCCAAATAGTGTTGTGTGCCAAGTTTCGTGCATAACAAACCATGTTTGACCTACTTTACGCGCGAAATTGACACAGCAGCAAACTAGTGACCAGACCACCTTGCACGACACGTGGAGACCAAACCTATGCATCCAGGACCTAGGCTAAAGTGGAAATGAAATCTTGGTACTTGGATCTAGCTATCAAGGTCCTAAAACCATTCTAACAATCCCCGTGGACTCCTAGAAGCTGAGCTGAAGGAGGGCTGCTCGACGCACAACATTAATCCTTGCATAACCAAGGCCTTAATCAGCCCCGGTTTCGCATCAAAACCAAGTTTGAGTACTTTACGCGCGAAATTGAAAAAAACGCTTTAAAACCCATAAAATCGCAACTTAACTTCTAATTTCTAGCATATGGCTATTATTTTCAATTCTAACCATTTCAACACAATAATATATGCCAAATAGTGTTGTGTGCCAAGTTTCGTGCATAACAAACAAAGTTTGAGCTACTTTACGCGCGAAATTGACAAAAACGCTTAAAAACCCTTAAAATCGCAACTTAACTTCTAATTTCTAGCATATGACTATTATTTTCAATTCTAACCATTTCAACACAATAATATATGCCAAATAGTGTTGTGTGCCAAATTTCGTGCATAACAAACCATGTTTGACCTACTTTACGCACGAAATTGACAAAAGCGCTTCAAAACCCTTAAAGTCGCAACTTAACACCTAATTTCTAGCATATGACTATTATTTTCAATTCTAACCATTTCAACACAATAATATATGCCAAATAGTGTTGTGTGCCAAGTTTCGTGCATAACAAACCATGTTTGACCTACTTTACGCGCGAAATTGACACAGCAGCAAACTAGTGACCAGACCACCTTGCACGACACGTGGAGACCAAACCTATGCATCCAGGACCTAGGCTAAAGTGGAAATGAAATCTTGGTACTTGGATCTAGCTATCAAGGTCCTAAAACCATTCTAACAATCCCCGTGGACTCCTAGAAGCTGAGCTGAAGGAGGGCTGCTCGACGCACAACATTAATCCTTGCATAACCAAGGCCTTAATCAGCCCCGGTTTCGCATCAAAACCAAGTTTGAGTACTTTACGCGCGAAATTGAAAAAAACGCTTTAAAACCCATAAAATCGCAACTTAGCTTCTAATTTCTAGCATATGGCTATTATTTTCAATTCTAACCATTTCAACACAATAATATATGCCAAATAGTGTTGTGTGCCAAGTTTCGTGCATAACAAACAAAGTTTGAGCTACTTTACGCGCGAAATTGACAAAAACGCTTAAAAACCCTTAAAATCGCAACTTAACTTCTAATTTCTAGCATATGACTATTATTTTCAATTCTAACCATTTCAACACAATAATATATGCCAAATAGTGTTGTGTGCCAAATTTCGTGCATAACAAACCATGTTTGACCTACTTTACGCGCGAAATTGACAAAAGCGCTTCAAAACCCTTAAAGTCGCAACTTAACACCTAATTTCTAGCATATGACTATTATTTTCAATTCTAACCATTTCAACACAATAATATATGCCAAATAGTGTTGTGTGCCAAGTTTCGTGCATAACAAACCATGTTTGACCTACTTTACGCGCGAAATTGACACAGCAGCAAACTAGTGACCAGACCACCTTGCACGACACGTGGAGACCAAACCTATGCATCCAGGACCTAGGCTAAAGTGGAAATGAAATCTTGGTACTTGGATCTAGCTATCAAGGTCCTAAAACCATTCTAACAATCCCCGTGGACTCCTAGAGGCTGAGCTGAAGGAGGGCTGCTCGACGCACAACATTAATCCTTGCATAACCAAGGCCTTAATCAGCCCCGGTTTCGCATCAAAACCAAGTTTGAGTACTTTACGCGCGAAATTGAAAAAAACGCTTTAAAACCCATAAAATCGCAACTTAACTTCTAATTTCTAGCATATGGCTATTATTTTCAATTCTAACCATTTCAACACAATAATATATGCCAAATAGTGTTGTGTGCCAAGTTTCGTGCATAACAAACAAAGTTTGAGCTACTTTACGCGCGAAATTGACAAAAACGCTTAAAAACCCTTAAAATCGCAACTTAACTTCTAATTTCTAGCATATGACTATTATTTTCAATTCTAACCATTTCAACACAATAATATATGCCAAATAGTGTTGTGTGCCAAATTTCGTACATAACAAACCATGTTTGACCTACTTTACGCGCGAAATTGACAAAAGCGCTTCAAAACCCTTAAAATCGCAACTTAACACCTAATTTCTAGCATATGACTATTATTTTCAATTCTAACCATTTCAACACAATAATATATGCCAAATAGTGTTGTGTGCCAAGTTTCGTGCATAACAAACCATGTTTGACCTACTTTACGCGCGAAATTGACACAGCAGCAAACTAGTGACCAGACCACCTTGCACGACACGTGGAGACCAAACCTATGCATCCAGGACCTAGGCTAAAGTGGAAATGAAATCTTGGTACTTGGATCTAGCTATCAAGGTCCTAAAACCATTCTAACAATCCCCGTGGACTCCTAGAAGCTGAGCTGAAGGAGGGCTGCTCGACGCACAACATTAATCCTTGCATAACCAAGGCCTTAATCAGCCCCGGTTTCGCATCAAAACCAAGTTTGAGTACTTTACGCGCGAAATTGAAAAAAACGCTTTAAAACCCATAAAATCGCAACTTAACTTCTAATTTCTAGCATATGGCTATTATTTTCAATTCTAACCATTTCAACACAATAATATATGTCAAATAGTGTTGTGTGCCAAGTTTCGTGCATAACAAACAAAGTTTGAGCTACTTTACGCGCGAAATTGACAAAAACGCTTAAAAACCCTTAAAATCGCAACTTAACTTCTAATTTCTAGCATATGACTATTATTTTCAATTCTAACCATTTCAACACAATAATATATGCCAAATAGTGTTGTGTGCCAAATTTCGTGCATAACAAACCATGTTTGAGCTACTTTACGCGCGAAATTGACAAAAACGCTTCAAAACCCTTAAAATCGCAACTTAACTTCTAATTTCTAGCATATGACTATTATTTTCAATTCTAACCATTTCAACAAAATAATATATGCCAAATAGTGTTGTGTGCCAAATTTCGTGCATAACAAACCATGTTTGACCTACTTTACGCACGAAATTGACAAAAACGCTTCAAAACCCTTAAAATCGCAACTTAACACCTAATTTCTAGCATATGACTATTATTTTCAATTCTAACCATTTCAACACAATAATATATGCCAAATAGTGTTGTGTGCCAAGTTTCGTGCATAACAAACCATGTTTGACCTACTTTACGCGCGAAATTGACACAGCAGCAAACTAGTGACCAGACCACCTTGCACGACACGTGGAGGCCAAACCTATGCATCCAGGACCTAGGCTAAAGTGGAAATGAAATCTTGGTACTTGGATCTAGCTATCAAGGTCCTAAAACCATTCTAACAATAATCCCCGTGGACTCCTAGAAGCTAAGCTGAAGGAGGGCTGCTCGACGCACAACATTAATCCTTGCATAACCAAGGCCTTAATCAGCCCCGGTTTCGCATCAAAACCAAGTTTGAGTACTTTACGCGCGAAATTGAAAAAAACGCTTTAAAACCCATAAAATCGCAACTTAACTTCTAATTTCTAGCATATGGCTATTATTTTCAATTCTAACCATTTCAACACAATAATATATGCCAAATAGTGTTGTGTGCCAAGTTTCGTGCATAACAAACAAAGTTTGAGCTACTTTACGCGCGAAATTGACAAAAACGCTTAAAAACCCTTAAAATCGCAACTTAACTTCTAATTTCTAGCATATGACTATTATTTTCAATTCTAACCATTTCAACACAATAATATATGCCAAATAGTGTTGTGTGCCAAATTTCGTACATAACAAACCATGTTTGACCTACTTTACGCGCGAAATTGACAAAAGCGCTTCAAAACCCTTAAAATCGCAACTTAACACCTAATTTCTAGCATATGACTATTATTTTCAATTCTAACCATTTCAACACAATAATATATGCCAAATAGTGTTGTGTGCCAAGTTTCGTGCATAACAAACCATGTTTGACCTACTTTACGCGCGAAATTGACACAGCAGCAAACTAGTGACCAGACCACCTTGCACGACACGTGGAGACCAAACCTATGCATCCAGGACCTAGGCTAAAGTGGAAATGAAATCTTGGTACTTGGATCTAGCTATCAAGGTCCTAAAACCATTCTAACAATCCCCGTGGACTCCTAGAAGCTGAGCTGAAGGAGGGCTGCTCGACGCACAACATTAATCCTTGCATAACCAAGGCCTTAATCAGCCCCGGTTTCGCATCAAAACCAAGTTTGAGTACTTTACGCGCGAAATTGAAAAAAACGCTTTAAAACCCATAAAATCGCAACTTAACTTCTAATTTCTAGCATATGGCTATTATTTTCAATTCTAACCATTTCAACACAATAATATATGTCAAATAGTGTTGTGTGCCAAGTTTCGTGCATAACAAACAAAGTTTGAGCTACTTTACGCGCGAAATTGACAAAAACGCTTAAAAACCCTTAAAATCGCAACTTAACTTCTAATTTCTAGCATATGAATATTATTTTCAATTCTAACCATTTCAACACAATAATATATGCCAAATAGTGTTGTGTGCCAAATTTCGTGCATAACAAACCATGTTTGAGCTACTTTACGCGCGAAATTGACAAAAACGCTTCAAAACCCTTAAAATCGCAACTTAACTTCTAATTTCTAGCATATGACTATTATTTTCAATTCTAACCATTTCAACAAAATAATATATGCCAAATAGTGTTGTGTGCCAAATTTCGTGCATAACAAACCATGTTTGACCTACTTTACGCACGAAATTGACAAAAACGCTTCAAAACCCTTAAAATCGCAACTTAACACCTAATTTCTAGCATATGACTATTATTTTCAATTCTAACCATTTCAACACAATAATATATGCCAAATAGTGTTGTGTGCCAAGTTTCGTGCATAACAAACCATGTTTGACCTACTTTACGCGCGAAATTGACACAGCAGCAAACTAGTGACCAGACCACCTTGCACGACACGTGGAGGCCAAACCTATGCATCCAGGACCTAGGCTAAAGTGGAAATGAAATCTTGGTACTTGGATCTAGCTATCAAGGTCCTAAAACCATTCTAACAATAATCCCCGTGGACTCCTAGAAGCTAAGCTGAAGGAGGGCTGCTCGACGCACAACATTAATCCTTGCATAACCAAGGCCTTAATCAGCCCCGGTTTCGCATCAAAACCAAGTTTGAGTACTTTACGCGCGAAATTGAAAAAAACGCTTTAAAACCCATAAAATCGCAACTTAACTTCTAATTTCTAGCATATGGCTATTATTTTCAATTCTAACCATTTCAACACAATAATATATGCCAAATAGTGTTGTGTGCCAAGTTTCGTGCATAACAAACAAAGTTTGAGCTACTTTACGCGCGAAATTGACAAAAACGCTTAAAAACCCTTAAAATCGCAACTTAACTTCTAATTTCTAGCATATGACTATTATTTTCAATTCTAACCATTTCAACACAATAATATATGCCAAATAGTGTTGTGTGCCAAATTTCGTGCATAACAAACCATGTTTGACCTACTTTACGCGCGAAATTGACACAGCAGCAAACTAGTGACCAGACCACCTTGCACGACACGTGGAGACCAAACCTATGCATCCAGGACCTAGGCTAAAGTGGAAATGAAATCTTGGTACTTGGATCTAGCTATCAAGGTCCTAAAACCATTCTAACAATCCCCGTGGACTCCAAGAAGCTGAGCTGAAGGAGGGCTGCTCGACGCACAACATTAATCCTTGCATAACCAAGGCCTTAATCAGCCCCGGTTTCGCATCAAAACCAAGTTTGAGTACTTTACGCGCGAAATTGAAAAAAACGCTTTAAAACCCATAAAATCGCAACTTAACTTCTAATTTCTAGCATATGGCGATTATTTTCAATTCTAACCATTTCAACACAATAATATATTCCAAATAGTGTTGTGTGCCATGTTTCGTGCATAACAAAAGAAGTTTGAGCTACTTTACGCGCGAAATTGACAAAAACGCTTAAAAACCCTTAAAATCGCAACTTAACTTCTAATTTCTAGCATATGACTATTATTTTCAATTCTAACCATTTCAACACAATAATATATGCCAAATAGTGTTGTGTGCCAAATTTCGTGCATAACAAACCATGTTTGACCTACTTTACGCGCGAAATTGACAAAAACGCTTCAAAACCCTTAAAATCGCAACTTAACACCTAATTTTTAGCATATGACTATTATTTTCAATTCTAACCATTTCAACACAATAATATATGCCAAATAGTGTTGTGTGCCAAGTTTCGTGCATAACAAACCATGTTTGACCTACTTTACGCGCGAAATTGACACAGCAGCAAACTAGTGACCAGACCACCTTGCACGACACGTGGAGACCAAACCTATGCATCCAGGACCTAGGCTAAAGTGGAAATGAAATCTTGGTACTTGGATCTAGCTATCAAGGTCCTAAAACCATTCTAACAATCCCCGTGGACTCCTAGAGGCTGAGCTGAAGGAGGGCTGCTCGACGCACAACATTAATCCTTGCATAACCAAGGGCTTAATCAGCCCCGGTTTCGCATCAAAACCAAGTTTGAGTACTTTACGCGCGAAATTGAAAAAAACGCTTTAAAACCCATAAAATCGCAACTTAACTTCTAATTTCTAGCATATGGCTATTATTTTCAATTCTAACCATTTCAACACAATAATATATGCCAAATAGTGTTGTGTGCCAAGTTTCGTGCATAACAAACAAAGTTTGAGCTACTTTACGCGCGAAATTGACAAAAACGCTAAAAAACCCTTAAAATCGCAACTTAACTTCTAATTTCTAGCATATGACTATTATTTTCAATTCTAACCATTTCAACAAAATAATATATGCCAAATAGTGTTGTGTGCCAAATTTCGTGCATAACAAACCATGTTTGACCTACTTTACGCACGAAATTGACAAAAACGCTTCAAAACCCTTAAAATCGCAACTTAACACCTAATTTCTAGCATATGACTATTATTTTCAATTCTAACCATTTCAACACAATAATATATGCCAAATAGTGTTGTGTGCCAAGTTTCGTGCATAACAAACCATGTTTGACCTACTTTACGCGCGAAATTGACACAGCAGCAAACTAGTGACCAGACCACCTTGCACGACACGTGGAGGCCAAACCTATGCATCCAGGACCTAGGCTAAAGTGGAAATGAAATCTTGGTACTTGGATCTAGCTATCAAGGTCCTAAAACCATTCTAACAATAATCCCCGTGGACTCCTAGAAGCTAAGCTGAAGGAGGGCTGCTCGACGCACAACATTAATCCTTGCATAACCAAGGCCTTAATCAGCCCCGGTTTCGCATCAAAACCAAGTTTGAGTACTTTACGCGCGAAATTGAAAAAAACGCTTTAAAACCCATAAAATCGCAACTTAACTTCTAATTTCTAGCATATGGCTATTATTTTCAATTCTAACCATTTCAACACAATAATATATGCCAAATAGTGTTGTGTGCCAAGTTTCGTGCATAACAAACAAAGTTTGAGCTACTTTACGCGCGAAATTGACAAAAACGCTTAAAAACCCTTAAAATCGCAACTTAACTTCTAATTTCTAGCATATGACTATTATTTTCAATTCTAACCATTTCAACACAATAATATATGCCAAATAGTGTTGTGTGCCAAATTTCGTGCATAACAAACCATGTTTGACCTACTTTACGCGCGAAATTGACAAAAGCGCTTCAAAACCCTTAAAATCGCAACTTAACACCTAATTTCTAGCATATGACTATTATTTTCAATTCTAACCATTTCAACACAATAATATATGCCAAATAGTGTTGTGTGCCAAGTTTCGTGCATAACAAACCATGTTTGACCTACTTTACGCGCGAAATTGACACAGCAGCAAACTAGTGACCAGACCACCTTGCACGACACGTGGAGACCAAACCTATGCATCCAGGACCTAGGCTAAAGTGGAAATGAAATCTTGGTACTTGGATCTAGCTATCAAGGTCCTAAAACCATTCTAACAATCCCCGTGGACTCCTAGAAGCTGAGCTGAAGGAGGGCTGCTCAACGCACAACATTAATCCTTGCATAACCAAGGCCTTAATCAGCCCCGGTTTCGCATCAAAACCAAGTTTGAGTACTTTACGCGCGAAATTGAAAAAAATGCTTTAAAACCCATAAAATCGCAACTTAACTTCTAATTTCTAGCATATGGCTATTATTTTCAATTCTAACCATTTCAACACAATAATATATGCCAAATAGTGTTGTGTGCCAAGTTTCGTGCATAACAAACAAAGTTTAAGCTACTTTACGCGCGAAATTGACAAAAACGCTTAAAAACCCTTAAAATCGCAACTTAACTTCTAATTTCTAGCATATGACTATTATTTTCAATTCTAACCATTTCAACACAATAATATATGCCAAATAGTGTTGTGTGCCAAATTTCGTGCATAACAAACCATGTTTGACCTACTTTACGCACGAAATTGACAAAAGCGCTTCAAAACCCTTAAAGTCGCAACTTAACACCTAATTTTTAGCATATGACTATTATTTTCAATTCTAACCATTTCAACACAATAATATATGCCACATAGTGTTGTGTGCCAAGTTTCGTGCATAACAAACCATGTTTGACCTACTTTACGCGCGAAATTGACACAGCAGCAAACTAGTGACCAGACCACCTTCCACGACACGTGGAGACCAAACCTATGCATCCAGGACCTAGGCTAAAGTGGAAATGAAATCTTGGTACTTGGATCTAGCTATCAAGGTCCTAAAACCATTCTAACAATCCCCGTGGACTCCTAGAAGCTGAGCTGAAGGAGGGCTGCTCGATGCACAACATTAATCCTTGCATAACCAAGGCCTTAATCAGCCCCGGTTTCGCATCAAAACCAAGTTTGAGTACTTTACGCGCGAAATTGAAAAAAACGCTTTAAAACCCATAAAATCGCAACTTAACTTCTAATTTCTAGCATATGGCTATTATTTTCAATTCTAACCATTTCAACACAATAATATATGCCAAATAGTGTTGTGTGCCAAGTTTCGTGCATAACAAACAAAGTTTGAGCTACTTTACGCGCGAAATTGACAAAAACGCTTAAAAACCCTTAAAATCGCAACTTAACTTCTAATTTCTAGCATATGACTATTATTTTCAATTCTAACCATTTCAACACAATAATATATGCCAAATAGTGTTGTGTGCCAAATTTCGTGCATAACAAACCATGTTTGACCTACTTTACGCACGAAATTGACAAAAGCGCTTCAAAACCCTTAAAGTCGCAACTTAACACCTAATTTCTAGCATATGACTATTATTTTCAATTCTAACCATTTCAACACAATAATATATGCCAAATAGTGTTGTGTGCCAAGTTTCGTGCATAACAAACCATGTTTGACCTACTTTACGCGCGAAATTGACACAGCAGCAAACTAGTGACCAAACCACCTTGCACGACACGTGGAGACCAAACCTATGCATCCAGGACCTAGGCTAAAGTGGAAATGAAATCTTGGTACTTGGATCTAGCTATCAAGGTCCTAAAACCATTCTAACAATCCCCGTGGACTCCTAGAAGCTGAGCTGAAGGAGGGCTGCTCGACGCACAACATTAATCCTTGCATAACCAAGGCCTTAATCAGCCCCGGTTTCTCATCAAAACCAAGTTTGAGTACTTTACGCGCGAAATTGAAAAAAACGCTTTAAATCCCATAAAATCGCAACTTAACTTCTAATTTCTAGCATATGGCTATTATTTTCAATTCTAACCATTTCAACACAATAATATATGCCAAATAGTGTTGTGTGCCAAGTTTCGTGCATAACAAACAAAGTTTGAGCTACTTTACGCGCGAAATTGACAAAAACGCTTAAAAACCCTTAAAATCGCAACTTAACTTCTAATTTCTAGCATATGACTATTATTTTCAATTCTAACCATTTCAACACAATAATATATGCCAAATAGTGTTGTGTGCCAAATTTCGTGCATAACAAACCATGTTTGACCTACTTTACGCACGAAATTGACAAAAGCGCTTCAAAACCCTTAAAGTCGCAACTTAACACCTAATTTCTAGCATATGACTATTATTTTCAATTCTAACCATTTCAACACAATAATATATGCCAAATAGTGTTGTGTGCCAAGTTTCGTGCATAACAAACCATGTTTGACCTACTTTACGCGCGAAATTGACACAGCAGCAAACTAGTGACCAGACCACCTTGCACGACACGTGGAGACCAAACCTATGCATCCAGGACCTAGGCTAAAGTGGAAATGAAATCTTGGTACTTGGATCTAGCTATCAAGGTCCTAAAACTATTCTAACAATAATCCCCGTGGACTCCTAGAAGCTGAGCTGAAGGAGGGCTGCTCGACGCACAACATTAATCCTTGCATAACCAAGGCCTTAATCTGCCCCGGTTTCGCATCAAAACCAAGTTTGAGTACTTTATGCGCGAAATTGAAAAAAACGCTTTAAAACCCATAAAATCGCAACTTAACTTCTAATTTCTAGCATATGGCTATTATTTTCAATTCTAACCATTTCAACACAATAATATATGCCAAATAGTGTTGTGTGCCAAGTTTCGTGCATAACAAACAAAGTTTGAGCTACTTTACGCGCGAAATTGACAAAAACGCTTAAAAACCCTTAAAATCGCAACTTAACTTCTAATTTCTAGCATATGACTATTATTTTCAATTCTAACCATTTCAACACAATAATATATGCCAAATAGTGTTGTGTGCCAAATTTCGTGCATAACAAACCATGTTTGACCTACTTTACGCACGAAATTGACAAAAGCGCTTCAAAACCCTTAAAGTCGCAACTTAACACCTAATTTCTAGCATATGACTATTATTTTCAATTCTAACCATTTCAACACAATAATATATGCCAAATAGTGTTGTGTGCCAAGTTTCGTGCATAACAAACCATGTTTGACCTACTTTACGCGCGAAATTGACACAGCAGCAAACTAGTGACCAGACCACCTTGCACGACACGTGGAGACCAAACCTATGCATCCAGGACCTAGGCTAAAGTGGAAATGAAATCTTGGTACTTGGATCTAGCTATCAAGGTCCTAAAACTATTCTAACAATAATCCCCGTGGACTCCTAGAAGCTGAGCTGAAGGAGGGCTGCTCGACGCACAACATTAATCCTTGCATAACCAAGGCCTTAATCTGCCCCGGTTTCGCATCAAAACCAAGTTTGAGTACTTTATGCGCGAAATTGAAAAAAACGCTTTAAAACCCATAAAATCGCAACTTAACTTCTAATTTCTAGCATATGGCTATTATTTTCAATTCTAACCATTTCAACACAATAATATATGCCAAATAGTGTTGTGTGCCAAGTTTCGTGCATAACAAACAAAGTTTGAGCTACTTTACGCGCGAAATTGACAAAAACGCTTAAAAACCCTTAAAATCGCAACTTAACTTCTAATTTCTAGCATATGACTATTATTTTCAATTCTAACCATTTCAACACAATAATATATGCCAAATAGTGTTGTGTGCCAAATTTCGTGCATAACAAACCATGTTTGACCTACTTTACGCGCGAAATTGACAAAAACGCTTAAAAACCCTTAAAATCTCAACTTAACACCTAATTTCTAGCATATGACTATTATTTTCAATTCTAACCATTTCAACACAATAATATATGCCAAATAGTGTTGTGTGCCAAGTTTCGTGCATAACAAACCATGTTTGACCTACTTTACGCGCGAAATTGACACAGCAGCAAACTAGTGACCAGACCACCTTGCACGACACGTGGAGACCAAACCTATGCATCCAGGACCTAGGCTAAAGTGGAAATGAAATCTTGGTACTTGGATCTAGCTATCAAGGTCCTAAAACCATTCTAACAATAATCCCCGTGGACTCCTAGAAGCTGAGCTGAAGGAGGGCTGCTCGACAGTTTTCTAGATCAGAATTTTGTTTAAGTGTTTGTGGTTGTTTCGTGTTCTTTTCATGATCATTTGTAGTTTTTGACTGTGTCATTAATCAAAGCTTACGCACAACATTAATACACAACTTTTAAACATATATACTTAACGAACTCTAACTAACCACAAAATTAAGTAATTATCATTCATTTAACACAAATTAACCCAAATAATAACACAATGTTTTTTAAACTGTCCAAATGATGTTTATTGTAGTAACCATAATTAATATTCATATAAAAACAATAAAAATAAAATTACATTCATAAACTTGGACAACTAATTAACATTCATATCAACAACGCATTCATTTAACCATAAACAACCCTAATTAAACCTAATTTACAAAATAGAAAAAAAATTACGATAAATTTAAAACTTAAAAACCACACACATTCATAAATAAAATGAAGAAATTACTTAAAAACTAGGGCAGCAAATTATTTTAATAAAGGTAAAATAAGATTCTGCTTCATGAAAGAAACCAGAAACATATAACTATGTAAGCAAAGATTTATGAAGATTGGGTAATGTTTCTTATAAATACAGTTCTCAGATTGTTTCTTCATTGACGCACAAGACCTTCTATCAACATATTCATCCTATTTTTAGGTCAATGGGGTAGAGTTTTATGATATCACATAAGAGAATTGCATTTGAGATGCTCCACCACAGGTTTTCTGATACGTTGTCTACTAGGAAATTAAGATCAAGACACACTAGGTTTCTTTCTAGAACAATTTAACATTTCAACCAAAAAGGACAAGAGAAAAAAACTTACAAAAAAGTCTACAGAAAGATAATTCATCTATCACATCCTAAAATCAAACATAATAAGAGATAATAGATGGACTAAAAAAACAGTTTTCACATTGCATATCTTGTACAAAGAAATCGAAATCATAAGTGAATACATATGCAAATGCAAATAAATTTAAAAAAACATTTGTTGCTTCCAATAATATAAGCAACGGTCCAACCTTGAGGATGCCACAACAAAATCTCCGCAATTGAAGTTCTTGTTGAACAGGAATTTTATCCCCCAACACATCATCATTGGTCATTGTTTATATTGTTGAACAGAAGCAACAAGAACAGAAGCAAATGCGACCAGCAACAAGAATAGAAGCAACAATGAGATATTTCAATGCTTATTGAAATTAAAAAGAGAAATAATACCTTAATTCGTGAGTTTTGAAGATGAACAAGCAAATGCCTTTGGTTTCAAACGGTTTTGAAGAATGCACACAGTAGAACAAACAAATGCACAAAACAAGCAAACGTTTGTGAACACAATAGAACAAGCAAACGTTTGATTTCTGGGTTTGTGAATGAAAATGAAGATGAACACGTACAGTAGAACAAGCAAACGTTTGATTTCTGGGTTTGTGAATGAAAATGAAGATGAACACGTACAGTAGAACAAGCAAACGTTTGATTTCTGGGTTTGTGAATGAAAATGAAGATGAACACGTACAGTAGAACAAGCAAACGTTTGATTTCTGGGTTTGTGAATGAAAATGAACGGTTTTTCAATGGGTTCGTTTGAGAGAACAAAGCAGCAGTTTAATCTTTTTGTGAAGGGTTTTGTGAAGGGTTTTGTGAAAAAATAAACTGATGGCGGGTTTTCAATTAAAATTCCAACAGTCATTTGCTGCGGTTCAAAGGAAACCGGAGCAATTAAGAAATTTTGAAGGTTTATTTGCTGCGGTTCAAGCAAAACCGGAGCAATTAAGAAAATTATGAAGAGCTATTTGCTGCGGTTTTGCTTTAACCGCAGCAATTAATGTGTTTTTGAATGATATTTGCTGCGGTCAATTGGTTAACCGCAGCAATTAAATTTTTTTTTCCTAATACATTTTCCTATTTATTGCTGCGAATATAAAATAACCGCAGCAAATAATGAGCAGCAAATACAATTTTTTCCACTAGTGTTAGGGCTGTGTTTGATTCTTATTTATCTTCATGGCGTATTGTTACGTTCTTGTGTATTGAGTAGTGACACTGTTTCAGCTGGACGCATTCACCTGACATCTTCAGTCATTAACAATGTCATTAGAATGTGTGTTGCTAAAGACCCATCCATTAAGGTATATGTCGTATGGCAAATGGTTAAAGATCGTTTTGGTGTGGATGTGAATTATAAGCGAGCGTGGTGTGCAAAGCAACAAGCCTTGTTGTCCATTTACGGGACCTGGGAAGGTTCTTACTCACTCCTTACACGCTTTTTAGAAGCTTTGCAACATTCCAACCCAAGGTTAGTACTTGAGTGGTATTTTTATGAGGACAATGACACGGGTGTATATGTGAGACCTAATAATAGGACCTTCGAACGTGTCTTTTGGGCCTTTAAACCTTGCATTGAAGGCTTCAATTATTGTAAACCTCTTATCGCCATTGACAGCACACAATTATATGGTAAATATCGTCATACCTTATTGACTGCCATTGCCCAAGATGGTGATAAGGAAATCTTTCCATTAGCCTTTGCCTTAGAGTATAAGTGCATGGTCGTGGTTCATGGCTTGTATTCGTAAGCATGTCTCATCTCCTGCTTATGACTATCATTTGGATGAGATGGACCATTCATACCCCATTAACGTTGCGGGGACCTCGCAAGCTGGGCCATCACAGCCATCACATTACCAGTCCCCTCCACTGCCAGAGCGACACCCGAATGCCTCTTACTACCGTAGCAGGCGTAGGAGACCAACTCAGTTGGATAGGGTAGATGAGGGTCGTGAGCGTTAAATTGTTTAACTTTTGTGTATTTGGATCGACTATATGTGTTTACTTATATATATATATATATATATATATATATATATATATATATATATATATATATATATATATATATATATATATATATATATATATATATATATATATATATATATATATATATATATATATGTTTATTTAGTTGTATATTTCAAACATTTGTATACATTTTGTTGTATATATATGTTTAATTACTTTATCATAGCCTCCAAGCTTTCACTTACGAATGATCGGAGTTTTGGCAATGAATCATGCCGCCTGAAACATACATTGACTTGTAATTACTTATTCTAATGTCTCTAATGCAAATAGAACAAATAACAACTCAAAAATTAGCAAATATATATATATATATATATATATATATATATATATATATATATATATATATATATATATATATATATATATATATATATATATATATATATATATATATATATATATATATATATATATATACACATATATGTACATAGCTGTTCGCAGTTAGTAACTGGGAACAGCTCCAAACCTCAGGTTTGGGATTTTCACGCTTACTTTTAAAATATTTTTGAAACTTGGTTTATTTGGTTCATTTTTTTTATTTTTTCACTTATACATTTCATGGTCTAAATCGCAAACTAAATTAGGTAAAATCGTAATTTTAGTATTTACTTTGGTTTATGGTTTAAACGGGTAGGTCTGGTTTTTTAGATATGGTTTCCTATTTAGTCTTGTTTTTTTATTTTTTAGACCAAATCAGACCGCAAACCATAAATTTTTTATAAAAAAATATATTTCGAGATGTAGTTATTTTTATAGTAATGTATACTTGAATGATGTTGACGCAATCGACTAATTAAATTATTATATTTGGTGATTGTGGGTACAAATTATTTGCATAAACACATGTATTATTTTGGAAAAAAATAAAAGTAAAAAAATGCTTACCAAACCTGACCAATTCATTGTAGAATGATTTGGTTTCGATTCATTATGATAATTTAACGATTCGGTCCGAGTCGGAAATTTTCATACCGGAATTTTGGTTTGGTCTAATTTTAGTGTCAAACCAGACCGAATCGGACCGTGTGCACCCTACTTGTGTTGTCTTGGTGTGATACCCATCCAACATGGTTTTTAACTTAAATCAAATAAAATTTTTTAAAAATTCTGGTTAATTACAACTTTTTAAATTTAAAAATCTAAATTTTATAGTTGTATAATTTTAAAGCACTTGATTCATTAGTGATTGATAGAAGAAATAAAATATCCTATGTGGCATTACCTTATTTTCCCCAAGACCTTCGAACCACACCCCTCCATTCAAACCTCACTTAGCCAAAACACCAAAACCACCATCGTTCACCTTGGTTTCAACAATCAGCCAGACCTCACTATTTTTTTAGAAGCTCGAATATTTTACTCCAGTGACTCAATACGTTGTTGGTTGGTGGAATTACCCTTGGATTTGTTCTCATACGAGAATGTGAAGTACGTGTAGGCAATTGATGAAGATAAAAGCAAATTGTACATGTAAGCAATCAGGTATAGTCAAATATTAGTGGTATTCCACATGGTAGCAAAGAAATTATTACTTAATGTGTGTAAAAGATTAGCCATGAGTGATTATGATAAAAGATCGTCTGCAAAGGTTAGATTAATAGTAATTTGGGAAAAAATATTTAAATTAGATAGCCATCTGGCAACATTCATCTGGGAAGGTCAAAATGACATTGTACGTATGTAGTAATATTGGTGCATGGGAAGCTAACGTGCGGTTAAGAGACACTTGTCCACTATGATGGATCATTATGAGATAGTGGGACACATGTTCGAAGGAGAAGCTAAGAATGCTACAGAAAATAAAAGAAAATCCACTAGAGTAATTTGATGGACACATTCAAGAAAAGCACGGTGGCAATGCAGAGAATTTTGGGGAATTAGTAAAGTATCAAGAGAATGTTTTGCACTCACAATGATGGGCTATAAATAAAGAACAAGAAACACATAAATAAGGTAACTAACTTCTACTATTAAGAGAGAAACATAAAGAACTCAAAGTAATTTATTTCTAAGCAATTATTACAACTGAATTTCAAGGACCCACTTTGATTTCAGAAGGATATTAATACTATTGTGATAAACCTAAAGTAAGAATAATTGTCTTGTTTGATACTCAGCGCAACAGTTAATAGTTAAAAGACCTCACGTCTAAATAAGTCCTAAGTAGTAATCCACCCTGCAGACACAGTGCTTCTGGAAGGATCTATTAGGCAAACTTGACTTAAACTGATACTGACTTGGGCGTAAAAGTGGGTTCTCGAAAAAACATTCCGGGCCTTGCTAACCCCTTTATTGCATTTTGCAGGAACAATCATCTTCTCAGACAGTCTTATTGCATAACTTGGCAAGATATCAAGAACAAGTCTCCACCAACATTTAACCTTTTGACTAATCACTAATCACTAATCACTAATCAAGAGCTTAAGTTTTTCGATTAATTATTCTATAAAATAACACAGGTACACTTAATAAAAACTATAGCATTTTTGAGCAAATAATTAGTATTTTAACGCTAAATGAACTTTAAGTAAGATAGGAGAACTAATTTACCTATTTACCCTAGTAATTAGCTCCCGCATTATAAAAAATCTTCATATTCGGTTTTCTCACCAATTTCAACTCTTATCTTCTTCCTAAAACGTGATTTGTGGGACACATATGACATTGAAAAAGTCGTAGAGCAACAAGGATTTTATCATCCATATCCCATAAACTGAGGTTGATCGTTATAATAACCTTAAATTATGAGCGCAAACATTAATTTGAATTTAATAATACTCAAGCGAAAGTTCAACAACCAACGTACAAGTAAACACTTTGACTAAACCAATCAAATGCATCACAAGATACATAAATGAAATAGAATTCTTAATTGTCCAAAATAAGGAAAATCAACCATATCGAATAAAGTCTCAAAAGTTCAAATTACAACTTTAATAAATATAAGTCTCTCTAATGAAAAGCATTTATTAACAATAATGGGCTCCTACTCGATCTCAAGTTCAATCATAAGTCCTCTTCTAGTACTCTTCCGAGGTAGCATGAGTGTTTAAAATAAAATCATTGAAAAGAAACACACAAAAGCATAGCATCAAGAAAAAAGACTGATATAATCATACTAATATCTGTTAAACAAGTTTATAAACCTTGGGTTGCATAAATTCATTTTGAAAATTTAAAAGTCTTCTAAGTCACTATTAAACTTGTAACCGAAAGGTCATGACTTAAACCAATGGTTTTCAAGCTTTTCAAAGCATTTTAAATCAGACTTCATGAGATCATACTTGTTTCAAACACTAGCTCACTTTATGACCAAAATTTAGTTTGTCACGGGTGCAATCATCTTTCGACTAGTGTTGGCATTTTACCGTCCGCCACATGTGCACAAAATATATGTTAGAAAAAAATATGTTAAATAATTCAACTTTTTATTGATTTTCCTACAATAATTCTAATTTTTATTAAACATTAATATCCCGGATCACTAACCTAAGAATATTATTGTCCTAATGGTGACTGATTTTTACAAGTTGTTGCTATATATATATATATATATATATATATATATATATATATATATATATATATATATATATATATATATATATATATATAAATATTAAAAGTTAAAATCAAAAAATAAACTTACTCTATTTCTTATTTTAATATTTAAATTTTAATCATTTTTTTTGGCAAGTAAGAGAAATATATTAACTCCTGAAAACCTCTTATAGCCAAGGCTATAAAAGGGAAAAGAACACTTCCCTAATTTTTTAATTTTTTATAATTTAGTTTAATATTTACTTTTTTATTATGTAAAATGACTTATTATATAGGTAATAGGTTACCTTGGTGTATTCTTAACAAGCAATCTTTATAAGTGAGATTATTTATGTTTAATTAAAAGTTAAAATTATTATAAGAAAATCAATAAAATATTAAATTATTCTAAATAATTTTTCCTATATCATTGTAAAAGTGAACAACTTTCAATTGTACATATATATATTGATACATGTGCACAATTCTACTTATCAATAATGAATTTTGTAACATATAAAAAATAAAATTAAATGTCTGAAACAAAATATTGAAATTCGCCACATAATCTAATACGAGTTGAAAAAAGGGTTATTCGCAATAGATTGTACAAATTCCAAATAATGAGAAAATAACATTCAATTTTTACATATAAAAGTGCCACTATTATCAACTCAAATACATGCTAATTAATTACAAAAAATAACTAATATTAAGTTATATTAAGTGAGAGAGGAAGAAGGAAGGTGGTCTTATTGAAAGTGAGAGTTGAAGAATAATGGTGGTCAGATAAATGCCAAGAAAATGGTAAGAATAAGGTAGAGAGCTAAATTAAGGTTATTATTGGAGTTTTCAAAAATTAAGGTTATTAATTGAATCTTAAAATTGTATAAAAGTGCCCACAAAAAGCTGAAGTTACAAATATACAAAAAAATAGAACTCTCTTTAATGATCAAACTTGCCCCACCAAATCCCAATCAATGTCCATTAGAGACACTTATAAATATTTATTTTTAAATGACATTTCACCTGCCTAGTATTACCTAATTCTATTTTAAGCTTCTCTTTATATCTCTCTTTAAACGTCCATAGCCAAACACCAAGATTTGAACCTTGAAACCCAAGCTTCTTATCCGAAAGTCATCCTATCTTACTTCGTTTCAGATCTTAAACTTTATGACTAACTTGACCATTAGACGAGATTTTAGAGAGATCACCCTGGACAGCTTTTCTTTGTGTGTGTAGATGATATTCTTTGGACATCTAAATCTTAGACATCAACACATATAAGTGGATTATTTTACATATATTATTATTTTAAACTAGACACATTTTATATTTTTGGACTGTACTTTTGTTTGAAGTTTCATATCAAAACAACACCAAACGTTGAATATTTAACCAGAACATACAAAAGAAGAAAAATGCAATTAATTAATAGTGGACAACCACCAATGATTAACAAATCTAGTAGTACCATATAAGCAAAACTTTTAATACTTTTTTTTTTAAGTAATTTTAAAACTAATTTAATAGTTAAATGGTACAAGTAAACCAATTAAATATGTATTGTATAAATATAACAAATTAATGATTAGTAGGAGTGCAGTGGTACATGGTGTGCCGCCCCAAAAATTAGTGGAGGCCTTCTTGTTCGTCCTTTTTATCTTTCTGTCTGGCGGGCAGTTTTTATTTCTGTTTTCTGTTTGCTTGTCTTTCCAAACAGGATTCCCGGATCATGTTGCCTTTCTTAATTGCAATATTCATTTTGACTTGCCCCCTGTCCCTCTCAACCCCTCTACACAATAATTGATCACATCAAGTATTTGTTAGCCAAAGCCGGCCAATAGACTAACATCATCAATACGCAAACCACCTAAAATATTTCTCCAGAATATTGAGTTAGTCAAGTAGTTAAGTAGGGTCGGTTTTTTTTTTTTTTTTTTGGCATAAACAGGGTAGCTGACCTTATAAGGGCTCCAAAAAAAATCTTAAATATTAAATGGTGTTATTCAGGCTTGTTCTGAGCAATATTTTTAAATAATTTGGTTGTTAATCTTTTTTATATTTTAAATAATTTTAAAATATAATGTTACTATATATCTTGTTTTGATTATTTTTCTTGAAATGAAATTGTTTTTATCTTTAGATATAATAAAGGATCTCCATTTTAAAAGACATCATAAAAATAAATAGGTGTTCCTATATTTGTCGTCGTCATCATCTTTATCATACCCAGTGTATCCATACCCATAAAGGAGAGCTCGACCAAAGGAATTCCCCGGCTCGAGAAAATTAATAAGACGTAGTTACACGGAAAAGATAAATGAAGTGCATATAAATAAAATAAATAAGTAGAACTAACTACACAAGAAAACAAAAAATAATACAAAACTAATAATAAAAGAAACGAGAGAAGCAAGATGGCAAGAACATCCAAAGGTAACCTAAAGAGACATCAATAGTCTAAAACATGTATATGGCGCCTCTAACTACCCCTATCCCTAGTCCGGCCCTCAGAGAGGTTTAACTCGTGTAAATCAACTCTTATTTGCTCATCCCAAGTTCTCCTGGGTCTTCCCCGACTCCTCTTACCCTCTACTATAATGCTTTGTGTGGGACACAATTATTTAAGAAATACATCAAGATTACTCCAAAAGTTATCCTTTTGCAAGGATTTAAACTAGATTAGAGGTTTGTTCTTGCTATCAAGCTGGATATTACAGTAAGACCACTCTTCCAAATGCCCTTATTAACTGCACAGACAACACGGGTTAGGAAGGCCCGAAATGATTTTTCGGGATCCTACTCCAACGCCCAAGTTAGTGTTGTACGTAGAATATAGGTTGCCTAAGAAGTCCTTCTAATTGCTCAACGGTAACAAGGTGAATTATTGCTTAGAGCTTGTTTAGCGTGAGACTTTTTATGAATTTAATGAATAAGACCTTGACTTATTCAATAAATGTTCTTAAAGTTTCAATTGTCTTTTGAAGATCAATGAAATTTAATAATTAGTTCTTATGCAATGCACAACTAATAAATTGTTGTTCTTTTATACTTGAGTGAAATTGTCTCTTTTGTAGAAAATTATCTTATTTATGGCATAAAATGGAGTATTTATAGCCTATTCTTGGTCTATTATGGAATGTCCTAAATACACTTAGCAGATGTCCACATCAATCCCAAAAATTCCTCCTTGTTTAGATTACAACATCTACTGATATGTTGAAATATTATTAGTCTCTCAGCGGTGCATTTAATGCCATAATTAGAGTTACTCTCCTTAGCGTCTGACATGCGTCCCACTATAGTAATATTTTGGCATTACCACTTGAGTGACTTATGTAATATAGAGGTACTTATGAGACAACTTTTAATTAATGCACCGTTCTTTTATCTCTCTTAAATTAAACCCCAGTTAAGTAATTATTTATAATCCCAGAATCTGGCAGACTAGCACCAAACTTAGTTCCCTTGATTATCTACTAATTGCTTCCTCTTGAATTACCTTATCTCAGAATTAGAGACCTAATCTTAACACATACAATAGAATCTCCAAAATCTTTATTTCATCCCTGTAGTTAAGAGTTTTCTTTGAGTATCACTACCAGCAAAATGAATTTATTCACTCTACCTTTTCCCTTACATTTCTCTAGAATACCCCAAATAAAAAATAATAATAATCCCCAAAAAAAATTCTCAACTAAATTCCCATATATATATATATATATATATATATATATATATATATATATATATATATATATATATATGGGAGGGATCCAATGAGAAGGGGTATGAAAATGAGAAGGATTTTGAGCCGTCGATTTCTCAAAGATCTAATGGCCTGGATAATGAACCAGAAAAATAGGGCAAGAAAAAAAAAGGTTGATTCGGTTTTTTTGAAGAACAATAGCGCCTTTCTCTTCCAAGCTATACTCTTCGAAAAACCTTTAATTCTTCTGCGAAAACATTCCAACTAAGAGAATTTATCCAGATCATATAGCATAAAAATGCAATAATTAATAATTTCATCATTTGTATTTCGCATGACATTGCCTATAATTGTGATAATCGCAGAATAAAACCAAATGATAAAACCTAAAAATCAAATACCAGAATAATACTCAAATAAACACCTAAAAATCGAAGAATAATCCCTAAAAACAAACGAATAATCACCAGTAAACAAACGAATAATCACAAACCAGTAAACAAACGAAGCTTCGAAGAACAAAAAACAGGGTAACCTTGAAATTGTAAACTAAAAACTCAATTACCAACCAGTAAACGCTAAAAAATTGCAGAATAAACCCTAAAACACAAAATAATCGAAGAACGAAGCTTAAAAAGCCTAAAAACTCAAAAAGAAAAAAAAGCAATAATCACACACCAGATCAATAATGGACGAACCTACAAAGCTTCGAAGAACAGAGTAGCCTTGAAGATAATCACACACCAGTAAACAAACGATCTTTAATCTGGATGGAAATAGAAGAGGAAAATGTAAAATTCAAGATCAAGAAAACGGTGAGAATGAAAATCGCATGAGAGAGAGAGAGAGAAAAGGAAAATCGCACGAGAAGGAAGAAAAATAAAAGTGAACCGCGTGCAAGGTTAAACCGGTTTGCTGAAAAAAATAAAAAAACCGGTTATAAAAGGCCATGAACCGCGTGCAAGGATCAAACTCATCCTGACCACCGATCTTTAATCTAAAGGGATGAAATTCCTTCTCACCCTTCTCATTTTAAGACCCCTTCTCATTTGATCCTATATATATATATATCTATATATATATATATATATATATATATATATATATATATATATATATATATATATATATATTAAAAAAACTTGTCACTTCATTATCACATAACATTATTCAAAAGTATAGAGATATAAAGCGTCCGTAAAATTTGTGCAAATTCCTTAAATTGTTATGCACAAAGCTAAAGTGTCACTAAACTCCCCACATTGTTATGTGCAGAGATAGAGTGTCAATAGATGTTAAATCACCTTCATATTCCTCTCCAAAACTCCCATCCTCTCCCCTTCACCATAATCAAAAGCACCGTAAACAACCCACACCAAATTCTACAACCACATATGATCCGCCATTGACAAACCACAACAAGCTCAATTCCTACACAGCTTCTTCTTCAGCATCTCACTCTAGCCGCCATTCTATAAGCAGTATTCGCAGCTCTCTTCCCGATAGTCCCCATCTCTACGACATCTCCGAAATCCGCACGGCTACCAACAATTTTCTTGCAAAAAGCCTCTCCAAATCTTCAAGATGTTGGCGAAGCGAATTGCACGGGAAATCCGTGGTGATTTTCCCAAGGAAATCGCACATTTCGGGTGTTTTACGCCCCTCGATTGTTCGACAAAAGCTTTCTTCGATCTGTAAATCTCACCATACTGCCGTCATAAATCTGCTGGGAGCATCGATTTCAGGGGATTATATATACCTCGTTTATGAATTTGTAAATGGGTCTAGTTTATCTGATTTGCTTGGAAATAAGAATAACCCAGAATACACTGTTCTTAATACATGGATGTCGAGGATGCAAATTGCTACGGATTTAGCAAATGGGCTTGATTATATTCATAATAATACTGGATTGGATATGAAATATGTGCATAATCATATAAAATCAAGTAGTATTATCGTTACAGAGCCGTATTTCAATGCTAAGATATGTCATTTTGGGACTGCGGAATTATGCAGTGAACCCACGGATGATAGAGAAAGAGATGAATTTGATAGCAAGTCTTCTCACAAATTGGAGGACATTATTGATGAAATTGAGGAAAATGCGATGGATTCATTTTTGTCTTCAACCGAGAAGAAATCTACTAGGACTAAGAGTGTCAAATTTAACGGCACTCAAGGGTATGTATGGTCCATTTTATTACTCTCATTTATTCAACGTTTCATCTTACTAAACACATTTAACAATGTACGTATTTTATTATTATTATCTTTAATTGCATATAATTAAAAATTATATTAATGATCTTTGGTCGAAAACAATCAAATAAGATTTTTCTTGATTATTTTATAATTTATTGATTAAAAATAAAATATAAGTTAAGAATGATTGATAAACAGTCTTAAAAATCATATGGGGCTATTAGGATGAACAGAAAGGAGTTCCTTTTAATTCTTTTAATTTGTCCCATTTAGTTTTCTAACTTTATTTATCGATTACTTTTAATTTGTATTTTATTCTTAATCTAAATGTTATAGTCAAGTGAGATCTTGTTTGATTTGTCTCAATGTAAGTTTTATTAATATTAAATTTTTGTAATCTTTAATTATATATAATTAGAGATATTTAAAATTAAATTAATGTATTGAACAGTGTGTCAAAATTAAAGGGGGCAACTTATAAGAATTAGAGGGAGTATGTTGCTATATTCTCACAATTTGTTTTTTATTTGTCTATATACAAATTTTAATTAATTTATTTATTTATTTAATTCACTAAATAAATTTAATAAATTAAATTGATAATTTTACAGCAAATTTAAAGAGACTGAGAGTGTTTAATCAAATTGACGCTACGTTGTTTAATCATGAAGTAATAATTTGGATGTATACAGTGAATTATTCATTAATTAATAATTAATAAGTAGGAAATAATAGGAGTATGTGATTGTTTAAGGGGAGATTTAGACTTTAGATGAATAGAGTTTAAAAAACTAAAGTCAAATTCACATCATTTGGAATATTATGTGAGAGGTAATATTTATTTTGTTTTATTTGTTATTGTTGACAATCAGTAAATAATTATTCATCAAATCTTGTTAAAAAGTGTTCACGAAGATAAAGAAAAATAGAATTTTTTATATAATAGATGTATTATTTTATTAAATAATATTTTGATGGAGAAAAAATAAAGAAAACATTGAAAGATATTAAAAGAAAGTTGGTGGAGAAATATTGGAGACCACAACTAATAAACAAATAATTTTATAAAGTTTGTGAGAAATATGTGGTTAGATAATCATTATAAAAATATTAAAATGAAGTTAGTGGAAGATATATGGGGATGTAAGAATTATTAAAATATATTAAAATGAGGATAAAAATGTTATTTTTTGTGCAAAATTTGTGATATAAATAGAAAGATTTTTTATTGGTACGAAACATCCCAAAATAACAAATAAAAACTTGTTTAAGAAATTGTGGGAGTATTATGTAAAAAAAATATAAATTATTGTTGAATTCAATTGGAACCTATCATTGTAAGGATCAATCTCGATCTAGGGAATCTTTGGCCGCATTCTCCTTCATGGGCATGGGATACCGCCTTTTTTCCTTCCCTAGACTCTGATTATGGTTTTCTATGGGCGAGATACACCGAGTACGATGACGATGGTTTGAGTTCAATTCAAGTTAATATCAATTTTGCACGTAAACTAAATTTTTTGGACTTTATAAAACGAGAGCCTTGGACGGTAGCCGATTTACCCTTATTAATCGATGATCATGCAGGTACATGTCGCCAGAGTTTCAGTCGACGGGGATAGGCACACGAAAATCAGATGTGTATGCCTTTGGAGTGGTGATGTTAGAGTTATTATCAGGTGAAGAGGCGGTGAAGTACAAGTATGATAAGGCTAAGCGAGAGTATATCAGAGTCTCTGTCGTAGATGCAGCTAGAGCAATCTTGGACGTAACCGGGTTAGACAGAGAAGCGAAGTTACGAAAATGGATGGATCCGCGACTTAAGGATTCATACCCGGTTGAGATTGCGGATAAGTTGACTCGCTTGACTGTTGATTGTTTAGATGTGGATCCTGACAAACGACCTGATATGCGACGTGTTGCGGGGAAGATTTCACGGCATTATTTAGAGTCTCAAATTTGGTGCGACAAGTTGAAATATCCCACAGATATTACGGTGTCGTTTGCTCCTCGGTAGATACTCGTGGAACTGTAGTGTCCGATCGTCATGGTGTGCTCTACTTATTATACATGTATATTTGAATAGCAAGTGCTATTGGTTGAGTTCATTAAATCTTATTTATTATTGTCCTTAGATATTTTTATTTAGTCGTGTTTGCAAATGGGGCTATACTATTGTCCTCTCTTTTTACCCTTTTAACCATGCCCCCCCAAATCCACTAAGCCTTTATATTATTATTATTTTTTTTAACTTAACCCAAACAAAATTCAACCTAAGTTCAATTTCTAAACTTTTTAGGATGTTTGGTAAGTAGAAATGAAAATTTAAGGATAAAAAGGTGAGATTCAGATTGGAAATTAATATATGAAAATTGTTAAAATATAACTCAATTTCTTGCTTGGTATGTTAATGGAAGTAATCTAAAAATTACAATATTTCTTGTTTGATAAGTGGGAATGAGATTGAGAATAAAATAAAATTTTTACCTATATACCCTTTTTAAAAATAATTTAAGAATTGCTATATCTCTTATTTGATTCGTAAAGTTTACAATTTACAAGAATATACATGTCTTTTACTTTTTTCCCCCAATTCCCACCAATCTAATACTACCCCTGATAATAAAATCATGAGAATTGGCCAAGATTTTATTCCATTTCTAATCCTAATTTTAATCCCATTCCCATAAACAAAACATGAGATACTTATACTTAAGAATCTTTAATCCACTTTCCACCCGTTAATCACTCCTACCAAACACAGCCTTTAGGTAAAAAGGCTTACATCTCTTATAATGACTTGTCAAAAACTTTCTTAAAATAATAATAACAACTTATTGTTACTCAATAATTTTTCTAAAGTTTATGAGTAATATTTTAAGAATTTCAAATATATAAATAATATCTATTAATACTTATCATATTAATACTTATCATATTAAGTCGTTAAATAATAGAGTTTTACATATATCCAATACCATCTCCATCCATCAACCCGCCTCATATCAACCTCATACACACTTCATTTCTATTTCATACTCACTTTATACATACCTCATATCCATCTCGCAACCACTTTAGCTTTATTAAGAAAATTAAACATTCACCTTTTTGATACTTAAGAATCAATTCTCCCATTCCACCTATATTATATCACTAATGTTTTTCTAGAGAATACCTCATCAAAATTCTCCCACTCCACCTTCCATGCCACGCCCCCCCCCCCCCCCCCCTCCATACCTATATTACATAATTTATAAAAAGTGATAAAATAAACACACTAGTACATAATTTATAAAAAGTGATAAAACAAACACACTAGGGTTTAAAGTTTCAATCTTTATCCCTAAAATACATCTAAGATCAATGGCAAGGGTGTTCAATGCAAGTAAACAACATTTCAATAATAAGCAATGAGAAACAATAAGAAACAAAGCAAAATCAAAGACACAAGATTTACGAGGTTTACCCCAATGTGGGCTACGTCCTCAATGCTAGTTAGCTTGCTTGATTATGTGAAAAAACAATGGACTTCTCAAGAACTCTTACAAAGAAGTATTACACTTGGAGAAAATAAAGAAGATGGGTTTGTGTTTAGCTAGGGTTTTAATCAATATTGAAGTGAGTGTATGAGAGTCCTATTTATAGTAGTAGCCGTATACCAATGATTGGGCAAAGGCCCACATTAAAACATTCCCGTAAAACTTATCGCGTAAGAAAACAGAGAGCATTCTGGACCCTCGCTCGACCGGTCGAGCGAAATGGCCTTGGTCGAGCGATTTGTATTCCAGTCGAGCAGCAGATCAGAATGCTCAGTGATTTGGTCGAGCCAATTGGATCGGTTGAGCATGCTACAATGTGGGTCGAGCGGCTCATCAGAAAGTCTATAATGACTTCCACATCATTATACACACACATACACACATCCACACAGCACCAACCTCATCATACACCATTGCTATACTCAAAGTCACACCAAAACTCCAACAAAAAGTTAATTTTGTATTAGTGTAATTCATTTTTAGAACATTGATCTGATATGTTTAATCGGTATAAAAAAGTTTTACTCAATTCGATTAAAAATATATAATTCCTTAAAAATTCATCACAATAACAAAACAAGAATACCAAAAGCATTAATCCGAAAAAATTGAGCTCGACTACATGAACAATATATCAGTTTTAATGGTCATCCATATGCATTTTTCTTCTCTATCCATTTTGTTACTCTTGATCTCAATTTGTAAGTCAACATCTTTTATATCATTTCCTACTTATGTCCTCTAATTTATCTTTAGTGAAGACAAAAAGTTAGAGTTTGAGAGATTTAAAAAAGGACAAGAAAGTTCAAATATGACTTGGAAGACAAAAATGGAAAAGGATATGAACGATCCGACGACTCGATATTTACTTGACCTTATAATTGAATTCGACTTTGACGCAACTATAAAATGAATTTAACATTGTAAACATCTACATTGATACAAAACTCAATATGAAATCGATTAGAAACACTAAATCCTAAATTGATCCAATATTCTAAACTCCGAATAATGGTTATGGATAGGGATGGGGCATGGATTGGATTTGGATCGGGTCCAACGAGACTCAGATCCAAATCCTATTATGTTTATTGGACTTTCACCCGAATCCTGATCCATAGGATATTGACAATTTGAGCTCAAGGTCTGGCAAGTCTAGGGTCTGGATTTAGATACAAAATAATAAATTTTTTTCTTAAAGCTTTAAAAAATATATTCTACAGTTTTCATTCATTCTAATAAAATTATTTGAAAATTTTCAACTAACAATGATATTTTAATACATTATACTAATTGAACGATCAAATATATAAAGCTTTCCAACATTCAAATTCATAAAACAAAATAATCATCAAGTATTTTGATTTTTTTAAAGTATAAATACAATGATCATATTTCAAATTACATAAACTGACAAACTTTCAAATCACCTAACTTTTTAAAATATAACAAAGTTTCAAATCTGACCAACAACAGCCTTTGACTTACCTTTGACTTATCTTTTTTTTTTTTTTTTTTTTTTTTTTTTTTTTTTTTTTAACCAACAATAGCCTTCAACTTAGCAAACATGACATCGATACAATTAGTTTACCCCAATCTGACCAAATAACCGGCTGAACCCTTTGACTTACCTTTGACTTATCTTTTACCTACCTTATTACCTTTGACTGAACCATAGTTAATACTTAGAATCCAACTCACAACTACCCATTAATTTCACAACTCTTTTTAAACCGCCATTTCACTCCTCTCATTTTCCTACTTCATCTTCTTCATTTCAGGTGCATTAAAGACGCCATAATTACATGTAAGTTCTCCCAACCTCTGTTACTGTTCAATTTAGGTTTAATCTCACATTAGGGTTTATTCACCTAACCATTCCTCTTCTGTTATTCTCTTTTTTTGAAATTAGGGTTTTTTCTTTAACAAATGTCGACATCCTCATTGAATTACGAAATTAATTCAAATAGAATGCTACTGTGGTTATGATGTATCTATGCAAAGGGGATGGACTGTTAAAAACCCAGGTAAAAGATTTGTCGCCTGTCCCAACTATGATGGTTATAACAACATAAGAAGCTGTAACTTTTTTCGTTGGGTAGACAAGCAAATGACTGATTGCCAAAAGGAGGTCATATTGCATCTTACGGATAAGAGAACAAAGCTGCAAAGGAAAGTTGATGCATTGAAAAGGAAACTTGATTGGGCCAACAACAAGATTAGGAAGACAACTTTAGAATCGGTCATGATGAAGCTGCTCTATCCTCAGCGGGTTTGGAGATGGGGATTGGTTGTTAACACATTCCTTGGTTTGATCATTGTGTCATGAATAGTTAGTTACTGTGTGTAAGATTTGCTTAAGAATATAGGTTTAGCATGATGTATTTTGGCGCTTGAATGTGGAACATCATGCTATAGCAAGTTGTAGAATGAGTGTAGGTAATTATGTATTTTGGATGATGTAACCATCAACTGTAAACTTGTTATTTTGAATCATAATATCAGTAAATGGAACATAAGCTTTATAATCATCAAATGTGCATCATAATATCAATGCTAACTGTCCATTCCAAATATTTCACCACAAAATGACAGTTAGTTAAAGCTTACAATACATAATACTTAAACAAGTTTAAATGCTAACAGTGTTTGCACAAAATAAATTACAACCTTTAAGCTAAACACAAATTGGTGTTGGGCTATCAGGGTACTCATTACTATTTAAAACATTTGATGCTTGGGATGCTTTTGTTACTGTTGATGCTTTGGTTGCTGCTACTTCTTGTTGTTTCTCTCTTCACACCCTTAACCTCACAATTCAGTCATCAGTCAATGGTGGCCTTCCTCCCTTCTTCTTTGGCTCAAGAGGTGCAGGTTTAGTGCTCTTGCACTTTTTTTGTTGTGTTCTAATTGCTTGGAAAATGAGCACTTGATTTGCTTACCAATCTCCCTCCCTACCTTATCAGCACTCGAATACCCTTTCTGCTTCTTACCCTTACTTTTCTCACTATGCTCCAATATCCTCTTTTTCTTTGAAGGCCTTCCAGACAGCCTTTGATTATTGGAGCATACGCCTTAGCATAACTGGCTCTGCTATAGTACTCATGTATGAACTCCTCACAATTTCCTCTACTGTTCATTATTGTTGCATATGTATGATGGCAGGGAATACCTATCAGTTGCCATCTAAAGAAGCTACAAGTCCTCTTATCCAAATCCACTAAACAAGTTTGGTCCTTAAAATCAACCTCAAACAATGTGCTACTAACTACTCTAACAATACAACTTTTGTATGCCTCAGCAAACCATTCAAATTGTTTTTTAACATAAGGCAAAATACCACCCTCTATTGAATTTAACCCTTCCCTTTTCTTATGGTGTCTTTGCATGATAAATCTCCTTATCTATTCCATATGTGTCAACACAACTTTGTCTCTACATGATTTCAACACAGCATTAAAAGACTCACATATATTGTTCAACAACATGTTTGACTTACAAACAGTGTCAAATGCATACCTACACCATGCATTTGATGGTATTGAAGCCATGTACTCATAAGCCTCTGCATTAAGGTTCTTCAGTTCATTCATCTTCTCTTTCAACTTTGTCTGCAAGCCAAAACAATAACAAATAAATGCCAAAGGTAAATATCTAAATAGATTGACAAAATAAATGCAATAGACATAATTATACCTCAGTGGTTGCTTTGGCAGCAGCCCATAACACAAACTTGTACGCATCTCCTGACCATTTCTGTTTGAAATTTCCCCAAAGACGCCTCCAACAGTACCTTGTATGTGCCTCAGGTACAATCTCATCAAAGGCTCTTATAAGTGCCTACAATGACATGTTGTAAGTGCAAACCAAAATGTTAACTTCAAATCAATCAATAAAATATACTAATGAAAAAATAACTTGAGACACGTGTCACACTGTCATTAAAAATTTTCCTGCATTTTTTCTATCATTGACAGGGAAACTTTTGATATTTGACTTGATATTTAAGGAAATAATTAACTCGTTAAAAGATATAATATTTGTTGATTCACTATAACTACATGTGATGATGTATTGAAATATTGTATTTCCTTGTCAATAAAATATACTAATGAAGAAATAATTTAAAACATGTGTCACACTGTCATTAAAAATTTTCCCGCATTTTTCTATCATTGACAGAGAAATTTTAGATATTTGACTAAATACTTAAGGGAACATACAACTCATTAAAACATGTAATATATGTCAATTGACTATAACTACATATGACGATCTATTAAATACTGTGTTTTCTTATATAAACCAAAAAAATATACATGTAAATATTTATTTTAACTTACATAATAAATCATTATCACATAATAAATAAGCAAACTAATTTGGCTATTTTTTCAATTAAATCCTACTTCCTATCTATCATGGTTTAAGACTTTTTATGTATATTTGTCTTAATTATCAATAATTACTGTGAGCGAGTGTTTTAATGACTAGTTTTTTAAATTTAAAAGTGCATTTAAACTATATCACATTATTATATAATAAAAAGTAAGACTCAATCCATTAACATTATGCATCTAGCTTAGCTTAACTTACATTTAAAGTGTATGCCCAATTTGTTGCTATTTGTAATTCTTTTCCTCAGATTGATGAATAATTTGTGCCCCCTCATTCGAACACTTTGGGAATTATAATCTTCACAGGTTTTTCTTTAATTTTCCTTTTTTGGTTTGCTTTTTGCTTGAGTTAATTAGGTCAAGTTGTATTAATATGTGAGACCATTTTAAGTATTTGGATCTATATTAATCTATTATGATATTGTTGATCACTTTATCCAAAGTAAACAAACATTAAAAACCTTGCGAAATAGAATTCAATATCATATATATTCACAAAAACTGATAGAGTAATTCGTGAATATCAAGGCTTCTAAAAAGTGGTTTCATATATTTTATGTAAGCTAAATCAATGGCTTATAACTACATAAAATCAGAATGACCATAAAAAGGGTATGACAGGGATTAACCCTATCCTATAAATTTGTAGCATCAGAACGACCATGTAATCATTTAAAAAGGATATGGTGAAAATTTAATTTAACTTCACTTCTTATGGAGTAAATCACTATTAGGGGTGTAAATAGAGGTGTCCAAACGGAAATTCGGATCGATTTCGAAAGAGTAAAAGATCAGTTCAAGTGAAATTCAATTTGGTTTCATGTTTTCATTCGGTTCACTTCCGACCGTTCTTTTCGAGTAAAACACAACCCTAAAAGTAGGAAGGATATTATTTTTTTTGAATTAGAATTGGTTACTCACATTTTTTTAATCCTTTCTCGTTATTTATAGAGCATGTTTTAATTAGTGGATGATCAAAGTCAAATTGCCGTTAAATGAGATAAAATAATAGTATAAAATATTAAGTAATCTTTATAATTAATTTAAGATTAATTTGTTCAAGTTTTAGATCTATAGTGTATTACCCATAAATTATACGCAAAAAATAATAGTATTTTCAATTATTTATTTTTTAAAATTTAAAGTTCAAATTTGATTTTCAAATTATATTTTAAATTGAAAAGATTTAATTAGTCAAATTTATTTTGAATTATTCTTATAATTCTGAATAGTAATAGAAGAAAAATAAGGAAATTCAAATAATTAGAAGTGTCACATGCACGCATACAAATTATAGACGTTGTATGCTACTCCTAATTAATTAGAAGTCTAATTAATCTCAGCTTATTATTCATTCTTTGTCTTACCAAATTTATCTTGTTTTGCACACAAATTGTTTTTTCAAACGAGAACATTCAAATTGTGCAAGACAACAATCCTCGAATCGCTCCGAATTAAGGTATATATTATCCTATGAGTTTATGTGACTATATAATACGTGATGTTGAATGTTATTTTGTAAGAAACATTTTTTCCATTTGTAGACTAAGGACCAAATTCTTCGATAAATTAAGTAGTTATCAAGTGTTTTCAAAACGGAAATGGTGATATCTGTTTTATAAAAATTAAAAAAAATAAAAAAGTGGTCATTATATTATCAATAACGTATATTTAACAAAAATTTAAACCTTTTGATTAGCGAGTGGAAAAGCTAAAGCTTAGGGTCACAACACGAATTACAAAAACATTTGTCGAACACGTAGAAAAGCCCAAAAATTTAGGGCTAATTTTTTATATATTGTTTTTGACTACGTATTTCAATAAGTTTAGTGATATTAAACTCGACTATTATTAAATAACAATTCAATGGTTTATTGGTATCTAAAAAAAATAAATGTCACTCAACGTAGTTAAATTAACTGTCTCATTATATACGTACCAACTTAATAACCTTAAAATACCTACAAAATATTCAATTGATAAAAAATACTAATCCAACTCATCATTTAATTCTTTGTTTTGTTGAAAAATTTAACAAGGCAATTAGTTATAGAGTAGTTAGTCGCCCCTCTCCATTGCAACTGATGATCTCTATGTATTTCAACATTTTCTATATAAGATAATCTTTACAAAAAAATACGTTTCTAAATAAATATAAAATTACCCCAAAAAGTAAGATACGTGTTAACTATGTAAGCCAATGCATTTAATTCATCAGCGTATAATTTTTTTTAAAATTCTATATATTGTTTTTGACATAAAAATGATTCGTAGATACAATAATTAAGTGTTTGTGTTGTAGTACCCAAATTTTATCAAACGAGGAAGTTCAAACTGTACAAGACAGGTTCGAATTAAAGTATATATTATCCTATCAAATTATGTGACTATATAATACGTGATGTTGAATGTCTAGTTTTTTAATTTGAACTTACATTTGAAGTGTTTCACTATATTATACTAGGTTAAAAAATTCCGAAAATCTCTCCTGACTTACTTTCAAGGAGTACGAGATCGAAGAAGAATATAATGGAAGAAAACAAAAAGGATAATTCACAAAAGAAAGTAAAGAGTTGTACAGTATGCAAACATCGAAGGACGAAATGTAACAAGGATTGTCCATTAGCCCTATATATACTTCCCAGCAGACAATCCCCAATTGTTCAATAACGTCCACAAATTTTTTGGCGTTACTTATATGACAAACGCTCTTAGATCAACGCCTCCTGATTTGCGTGATGATCTTATGACATCCATTATCTATAGTGCTAATGCCCACGTTATAGATCTCGTTCGTGGGTGTTTAGGTGAAATTCAAACTTTGCTTTCGAAAAATACGCACGCTCGGACAGAGCTACATTGTTTGGTTCTCTGATTCAACAATTTGCTAATCAAAACGATCAAAATCAACGCTTTGATAATCAACACTTTGAGAATCCACAATCTATTCCCTCGTACCACCAACCTCAACCAGTGAATACTCAACACAGGTTTTTCTTTCTATTTTTTTCCTTAATTGATATTAGCTTAGCTTAGTTTTTGTGATTTTATTTAATTAATTAAGGTCTTTTTGTTGCAGAGCCAGTAACGATGTTCCACTTTTTCTTGATGATTACGTTCTTGATGAAGCCGTTTTCGTTGAAAGCCCTAATCAACAATTTCAAAATCAACACTTTGAAAATCAACAATATATGCCAACATTCCACCACCATATCATGGGAATAACCAATGCAGGTTTTCTTTCTTTTTGTTTCCTTAGTTATTGGCTTAGCTTAGCTTTTGAGATTTTATTAAAATACTTAGGGTTTTTTGTTGCTGCAGTGACATTGACAATGACCCTCTTCCTTCTTATGATTACGTCACTGAAATTGATTTATTTGGACGCACTAATCAAGAATTTCAAAATATACAATCTATGCCCTCATCGTTTCCCCAACTTCAACATGGGAATGCTCAACACAGGTTTTTCTTTCTATTTGTTCCTTAATAATTATTGGCTTAGTTTAGCATAGCTTTTTGTGATTTTATTAAATTAATGCGGGTCATTTTTGTTGCAGAGCCAGTAACGATGCTCCACTTTCTGTCGATGATTACGTTGTTGATGAAGATGCTTTCTTTGAATGCCCTGACCAACAATTTCAAAATCAAAACTTTGAGAATCAACAATATATGCTATTATTCCAACAACACACAACATGGGAATAACCAATACAAGTTTTTCTTTCTTTTTATTTCCTTAGTTCTTAGCTTAGCTTAGCTTTTGAGATTTTATTGAATTACTTAGGGTTTTTTTTGTTGTTGCAGTGCCATTGACAATGACCCTCTTCCTTCTTACGATTATGTCACTGAAACTGATTTATTTGAACGCACTAATCAATAATTTCAAAATCAAAAATCAATGCCCTTATCGTTTCCCCAACCTCAACCTGGAAATACTCAATAATTAAGGTTTTTCTTTTCTCTTAGTTTCTTTTCTTAATTATTAGCTTCGCTTCTGAGATTTTATTTAATTAAATAGGATTTTTTTTGTTGCAGTGCTGGCGCGATAACCAACTTTCTTCTTAATTACAATTACGTTGTTGAGTATCAAAGTTATTAATATAATAATTTAATTCTATTATTGATTGATTGTATTACAAATTAATTAAATTAAGTTAGTTGTTATTGTCCTTTTTCATTTGTTTTCCTTGTTCTTATAATACGAATTTCTTTTAAAATTTAAAGTAATATAATGGAAGTGAATTGGTATACTGTTAATTGTCCTCGTTTTCCTCTAATCCTCTTTGTTTACTTACTACTCAAGTTTTAGTTGTTGGATTATCAAAGTCAAAATTCTTTACATGAGATAAAATAATTGAATAAAATGTTAAGTAACTTATGATTAAGTTCAAATTAATTTTGTTCAAGTTTCACATACACTGGTTCATAACCTGATCATCCTTAATTATAGTGTATATCACATAAATTTAGCTAAAAATTTATAGTTCAAATTTGATTTTTAAAATTATATTTCAATTTGTAAATTTTGAATTAGTCAAATTTATTTTGAATTCTTATACATAAGGTGAGAGTTTGAATCTCGGATATAATTAGGAAAAAAAATCTCAATTAAGTTTTAATAAAGTTAAAATCTTTAGGTTAAAAATTATAATTTTAATTTATTAAACCTAATGTTTTTAGGCTATTAATGTTGTAGTTGTTCGTATGCTAATCAAAAGTCTGATAAATTATAGTTGTTTAAGTTTTAAATTTAGAAAAAACAAAGTGAATTGGAAAAGTTTATTTTGATCAAAAGAACAAAAGAACTAAAGAATGTCATGTGGGAGTTGATTGTTCCTTTAAATATATTTTATACCGGCAATATCTTAGTCTCAAAACATTATAAACAGCTAGATGCCAATGTATCATTTACCAATTTCAATAAATATGTTTTGAAAGTAACTTTTATAAGCACATACATTGTTTCATACTATTAGCTAAAGTCAAAGTAACAACAATTAAAAAAAAAAAAAGAAAAAAAAAACTTTATAAATATAAATATAATATTAAACACAAACTTATCCATATAAAAATGAAATTATGTTCGCACACTAGTTTTTCCAATATTTGCATATGCAATAATGCTATCTAAAATTGTTAGGTCATGAAAAACTATAACAAAATGATCTCTTAAAGTTAGTGAGTCATTATATGAATGTATTTCTTTTGTAATTTTAATGAAATACGACGTGTATATACTTTATCATTCAACGAGATATCATTCCAAAATTATATTGTTATGGGAGTAAAGGTTTTAATAACTTTTAAAATGTATACACCATCTATAATCAATCAACCAATAAGATTACAGATTAACACAAAAAATCTTGCTCTCTTTTCTCTCCTTTTTTTTGCCTCAAAAAAACTCTAGCCTCTATTGTTAACTCTGGGGTTATTATCAACCTTATGGTTGATGATAAGCCCCTAATCTCTTTATTTTTGTTTTTTTTTTCTGTTTAATTACTTATAAAATTTATTTTCTTTATATTATAGAGTTATTTTATCTATTTATTGGATTCGATATATCCATATATATTGGATTTTAAAGTCTCTCATAGTGAGTGTTTATAGTATATCATAACTACATACTTCAAACAATATAGTTCTTATTCTCTTCACTCCCTTTTAGTATTGGCAAATCCTCACTTTATAATTCTCATATATACGACCTTCTCTAAAACAATTTGTAGAAATGACAATCAGTCAATCACACGTAAAACACATTTATGTTATAACAATGATGTCTCTTATCGTAAAACCTTACAAGTAATGATCTACAGTCATCCACAATGGTATTCTATTGGTTGTTTCTGTTAAATGTTTCCTATTATCCGTAATTTCTCACGATTACGTTTAAGTTTAATTTTTTAAAAAATTAAAAATTTTAATATTTATAAATTTAAAATTATTTTATTTTATTATTATTTTTATTCCAATAATCTACAAAATCCGCCTAATATTTTATTATTTAATTTTTTTAATTGTAAATTCAAATTTCTAATTTCTCAATCAACAATTTCACTAGTCTTCAATATCTATTCTATTGCTTACTTAATTAACTAATTGAATCAACAGTAACTCATTGAAGTGGGTACAAAGCATTATAGTAAAGGGCAAGAGGTAGAGGGTAAGAGGAATTGGTTATCCATTCATACATATTCGAGTTCAAACAACTCTAGGAATTAACCACTCCATAATAAAAATAGCATTGGCAAACTAAGAATGCTTCTGAAAAGCTTTGTGCGTTTTACTTCAGTTTTCAGGTGGCCAATGTTATGCCTTTTTGTTTAACTGCATTAGGCAGCTTACTAGCAAGCGCAAAACTCTAGCGAAATAACTTGGGTGTTGAAAAGGTTCGTGCAGGAGGGAATGTAGTGTTGCTGTATGCTGCTAAATACCACGGTGTTCATAGAGTTGTTAATATTTCTAGTCGTTTTGATCTGAAGAAATGCATTGAAGATCGCCTGGGCAAGAATTATCTGGAGAGGATGGCTAACACTGGATTTATTGACATTTTTAGTAAAACTAGTAAGCTAAAGGAAATATTATTTAGATTGCCGATAAACTGATTTTGTTATGAAAGATTTTGTTTATTTGCTCTTTTTGGAATTCATTATAAATTGTAGTTGTTGGTCTTTTATTGGTAATGTACTTTTTAATTCAGTATTCAACTTAGTGGTGTCTTCTTGATGGGAAATTTCAGTACCGTGTAACTAAGGAGAGCTTAATGGATCGCCTTTCAACAGATGTTCGAGCAGCATGCTGTTTAATACCCGAGAATTGTAGGTCAGTGTTGTGTAAGTTTGATAATAGTTAGCGATTTTCATATCATAGCTGCTGAATTATTAGCTTTCCAGGCTTTCAGCAATTGATCCGTCTTCGTGTAACAATGAAACCGCAATTCTTTTTTTGAATTTGTGTTTCTAAAATGATAGTTATTGCTCATCTGACTGGGGTATAGGTTAATATTAGGCCATTAGGGTATGATATTGGCGATCTGGAAGTAAGGTTTTGATATTCAACACTTGTGTAAAGACTTGAAGCGAACGCACACCCTTGTGGGTTGGGTTCACCATTCACCAGAACAATACCAAATCTTTAATCTCATAATATACAAAAATTAATTGCTTGGATACGTTGCAGTGTCCAAATTTCTTCAAGCGACGACGTTTAAATAACTGATTCAAATCAGGACGTTCTAACTTTGATAACTAGACAATAAATAATCGAATCAGTCCGAATGAAAATATATACATATGTATTACCCTATGGATTTATGTGACTAGCTAGCTATATAATAGGTGATGTTAAATAATGTTATTTTGTAACAAATATTTTTATCAAGTAGTTATTAATGTAGTATGTATTATTTTGCGATGTAGTACTAATAACAGTAGTGTAACAAAAGTAGCATGCTATTTTTGGTGACTTCATCGTCATACGGCGAGTATATAAGATAGTTACACAATTTTAGTGCTTTGTATTACCCGCTTGTTAAATAGGATGAGAATTTTAGTTACCTTCTTTTTTTTAAAATTTCTACTGAAAATTAATTGACGTGTCAACATATTTCAAACAAGCTAGTTTAATTTACATTTTATTGATTTTTTATTAATCAAAATATAAATAGCTTATATTTTCATAATGTCATAATAAATAGTTAAGATATTGAGGGTGTTTGACAAATAGCTGATAGCTATTAGCTGATAGATAATTACAGTGTCTGATTTGACCAGCAAATTTTATTAACTAGTTTGACCAGCTAATTTTGAAACCTCTGTTATGAGCAACTTGTTTGAAAGTAGCTTATTTATATCAATAAGTTGTTTCAACCAACGAGTTTATCAAACATTAAAATTGACTGATTTGACCACTCAATCCTTTATTTATATCAAACTAAGTTAAAATTGGTCAATAATCCATTTTGCCAAGCACCTCGGCCCATTAGTTTTACATGTAAGCTTTAGAATTTCACTTGACAATTGTGTGGAAATAGACTAACATACACTTGATAGGCGGAGGGTCCAATTGTGACTATAGTACTACTAGTGTCTCATATACACTTATAATGTCAAATTTACTCAAACCTCAAATTCACGAAGATTTATTTAAGATTCCATTAAATCGATTATCATCAATGGCATATACTCACTAAATCAAAGTCCTGACCCTGGGTAGGCCCAAGGGGCAACCGCCCAGAACCCATATTCAAAAATTAGTATTAAAGTAATATAAAAGGGCTCGTAAGAGAATTATTAATACTCCCTTCTATTCACCTTAGGTGTCCCATTTACTTTTGAGACACTATTCATTTATCACTCTTAAATTGCATTTTATTATTAATCTATAAGTTAAAACATAGTCATGTGGGATCTTATTTGATTCGTTTTGATGTAAAGATTATTAATATCAACTTTTTATAATTTTTGATTATACAGTTGTGCTTAATTTTTTGTGTTTAATTATTTTGTTATCAATTTATGTAATTAGTCTACTTTTATTTTTATTTTTTTTCAATTTTTTTACAGTTGCTCTAATCATATTGTTAATAAAGGCCATAATTTAAGAGCACAAAAGATAAATTTATTTACTTTGTATTTTAATGTGATATAATAATTTAAAGGGCCCTAAATTACCAGTTTGCCTAGGGCCCCGAAAAGTTCAGGACAGGTCCTGATTACCAAATTGATAGTCATAGGATATCATGATGATCATCCTCAGTGTAAAATAATAGTTTAATTAAAAATATTCTCCTCAACAATAAATAGAATTTTAGTGTTCTAAAAAGATTTATTTTGAAAAGTTTATGATGTTAGTAAAATGAGATTTATCTTTATTCTTTTGAACTATGCATTATATTTCTGATTTTGCATCTCAATAACCCTCTTATTATCCTTGGCATTGTTTTTTTTTTTTTTTTTTATATATATAGTTTTGTATGTACTATATGATTTTCATGACCCAGAGAAGTGGATATGTATTATATAATTTGATGATCAATAGTCTATGATGTTAATTAATCATAAGTGTTGATGTTCTTAATAATTTATTATGAAAAGTGAATACAAATCTATTCATATGTGATCATTATGGTTAAAAGGGCAATGATATTATTAATAATATAAGATAATTTATATATTATCTAGAAATAAAGATTTATATTGTTGGGATGGGTTATCCTACATCGACAAATTGAAAATGGTGTGCACACTTTATAAGTTATTAGAGTCTTTTTTCCCATTGCCATATGGTTTTGGGATGTTATATATCTTCTTGGCTTATGAAGTGTGTGCACCTCGTGTTTTCCCATTAATATGCTGGTATTCACAATAAGTCTAACCTAATTTAACATGGTATCAATGCCGAGAATTCGATCAAAATTAAAAATGGTAGGTTCGAAAAAAATAGCATTCCTACCCTAATTGATTACTCCCACATGCGAACTTGACGAGGGTTCATATATGAGGGGGTGTTGAGATGGGTTATCCCACATCGACAAATAGAAAATGGTATGCACACTTTATAAGTTATTAGAATCCTTTTTCCTATTGCCATATGGTTTTGGGATGTTATATATCTCCTTAGCTTATAAAATATTGCACCTCATGTTTTCTCGTTAATATGTTGACATTCACCATAAGTCCAGCCTAATTTATCATATATTATATCCAATAAAAAGCCTATACCAACAAAAATAATTATTGAAGGTAATGAAATTTAAGAAAAAATGACTTGCTGCAAATAAATAGATTAAGTCACTTAATAAAGACTCTCTACAAATCGACAATCCCATTAAACTTAAATTTGGACGTACATTAGAAGTATATCCATTATTATATTCTCTCTAATTCTTTTAAGTTGTTCAATTTAGTTTTGTCACACTATCTAATGCACTAATCAATTCTAAATTATTTCTAATTATGTATAATTAAAAATTATAAAAATTTAATATTAATAAAATTTATATTGAGACGAATCAAACAAAATCCCACTTGACTATATTTTAACGTCCAGTGACAAAACAAAAATCCAACAGCATCAGCAAGTTTGTCAAGGCCAGCTTGAAGGCAACCCTTTAATTCTGAATTTCTGATTAAAACCAATTTCTTTTGTGGATACTCTAATTATAATAGTCACTATAGTTGACGAAACAAAAATCTTTTTCATCCTTTTTATTTGATCTTTTATATATATATATATATATATATATATATATATATATATATATTTGTTGACAACATGATTGCTGATGTTATTTCCTATAGATTGATAAAGGGTACATATCTCCACAGTTCATTACAAATCCTGAAAAGGCAATTGTTGAATTTGAAAATGCAAGAGTGCTGGTTACTAATCAGAAGATTAACCCACTATTGAAAAAGGCAACTCAAATGCGAGCCCCTTTGCTAATTATTGCTGAGGATGTCACTGGTGCGGCATTGGCAACTCTTGTTGTAAACAAGCTGCGGGGTATTATCAATGTTATTGCTATCAAGGCACCGAGTTTTGGTGAGAGGATAAAGGCCATGCTTTAAGATATTGCTATCTTGATAGGTATTGTGAGATATGGTTCAAGAGTAAAGTTTCAAGCTGGTATATTAGTTCTTATAGACGATTCAACAAATTGTGATAGCTTAACAGCTACACATATTTAATTTCATTTCTATTTCATAGTATGAATTTAGTTATTTCATGATTTCTTTTTCTCATGTTCTTTCTTCCCTTTCTTTGTCCTTCTAAAGCAATCTAGTGTTCTAGCATTGCTCGATAGATACCATATGCCAATAACAACATGGAAATAAATCAGGTGCGGAGTTTCAAGCCAGTGATTTAGGATTGTTGGTGGAGAATACATCTGTTGAGCTACTTGGTATAGCAAGGAAGATGACAGTTACCAAGGATTCCACCACCCTCATTGCTGATGTCGTATCCAAAGATGAGCTTTAGGCTAGGATTGCACAACTTAAGAAAGAATTGTTTGAAACAGATTATGTCTATGATTCTGGGAAGCTCGCTGAGAGAATTGCAAAACTGTCTGGAGGTTTTGTAGTTATTAAGTTTGGTGCAACCACAGAGACTGAGCTTGCGGATTGTAATTGCGTATTGAGGATGCAAAGAATGCAAGTTTTGCTGCCATAGAGGAGGGCATTGTGCCTGGTGATGGTGCTGCTCATGTTCATCTCTCAACTTTTGTGTTTGTCATCAAGGAGAAGTTGGAGGATGCTGATGAAAGTTTGGGTGCTAATATTGTGCAGAAGGTATAATTCATTTTTGTATCATGTACTGGTCTTTAGTATTATTCTTATCTATAGGATTAGGTGTTAGCATATTGTTGGTTAAGTTCTGGACCTGGATATAGTCATGTAGTAATGGTATTGAGCAGATGTCTATATCATAGGACAATCCTGACAATTGTGTGATATAATGAATTAGGGTGAACACTCTGCATTAGGAATGGGCACGGGTCTTGGACCCTAAGGCGACGCGACCCTAATTTTAAGGGTCTGGGTTCACCTATTTTTAGACCCAATGGATCTGGGTCAGATTTGGGTTCATGACCTTAGGGTTTGGATCCGGTTCTACACATTTGAGACCCAGATCCGACCCATGGACCCAGTTTTACATTTTTTTAAAAACATAATATGTTAGCTATTATGTGTATTTAATTGTTTGATTTAAAATTTTGTTATATTTTTGAACATTGCGTGATTTTAAATTTTGTCGGTTCATGTAATTTAAAATGTGTTCATTTCGTTGTATCCATACTTTAAGAATTAAAGACTTGATAAATATTTTGTTATAAAAACTTGAATGTTGAAAAACTTCATATATTTGGCTAAATAAGTATAAAGTATTAGAAGATCCTTGTTAGTCGAAAATGTTTAAATAATTTTATGCGAATGGTCAAAAATTGTACTGCATAATATATTTTTAAAAAAATTTTAGGAAAAAAATAAAATTGTTCCGAACCCAAATCTAGACTCTAGACCTGCCAGACCTTAAATCTTTGAATCTAGGACCCATGCACATCCCTACTCTGCGTAATTGGTAATTACGGCTATAACTTACATTGTGTTACATTATTTGGTGAAATTTTATGTTAGGCTTTGGCATTGTTTTGTATCAACTATTTGGAAAGTATCTTGTCGGGATCAGAGCATTTAAAATGTTTTCACTTCAATATGCGTCAATAATTTGTTGCTTGCCTTGGTGTGGGCGAATTTCACTGTACGAAGATAGCAAACCCCCTTGATAATTCTTTACTGTAGACTCTAAATATGCTTCCCCATTAATGCAGGCACTTGAAGCACCAGCATTTCTGATGCCTACAATGCTGGGGTTGAAGGAGATGATTGTGGGGAAGGTGATGTCTAGCGAGTGAGAGATTGGTTTCAATGTAATGACCTACAAGTACGAGAATTTGGTAGACTCAGGAGTAATTGACCCTGCTAAGGTGATAAGATGCGCTTTGTAGAATGCTTCATCTGTTGCTGGAATGATATTGACAACTCAAGCAATCGTAGTGGAGAAACCCAAGGTTAAAGCTGCAGCAGCAGCTGCTCAACCAGGTTTGACTGTATAAGGTTTAGGATTGTTTAGGCCACAAACGGTAGGGCATCCACAATCCATATATTGTTTTGTAGTAATTTGTTGGAAAGTTTTTTGTATTGAGAATAATGATTATTGAAAAGAGTAATTAATTAGTGATTGATTTTTAAAGCTTTCAACACATCGGTTTAGATGTGGCGGTGTTAGGTGTTAATGTTAATGTGTTTTTATAATGAAAATCCACTTATTTTTCATCAGATTCTGATTTGAACTTTGTGGGTTTTAGTTGATTTGAAGGTTTTTTTCATGTTGTTGGGAAATAAGCAATTGCCTTTTCTAAACCACCCACAACTTTAAAATCCTAAATAACCATATATATATATATATATATATATATATATATATATATATATATATATATATATATATATATATATATATATAATATTAAATTAAATTAAATTAAATTAGAAAAAGATAAAATAAAATATCAGAAACCCTCCTATAAAATGGGGACATATAAGGGTGATATGCTACTTTCATAAAAAAAACGTTATTAAAATTATGTAAAAAATCAAATCAAATCGGACCTTTTGGTATTCGATCAATCATAAGTATTGTAATGTCCGTGAAACTGATATTTATCTGATCTTATAATCGAATTTGATATTGATCGATTTTAAAATGATATTAAAATTATGTAAAAAAATAATGTTGATATATATATAATTATGCACCGATCTGAGACGTTCAATTCAAAATGAACCATAATGATCTAAATAAACACCTCTTCTTATAATGACATTTAAAAAGTGAAGAAACCAATAAGCACAAGTACATCATAACTATACTAAATGAATTAATGAATATCTTATAGTAATATAGATTTAGTGCACACTAATTTTATTATTGTGCACTACTCTTAACTCTCTATTTTATCAACTCATATGCGTTACCTCACGATTCACTAACCTATACTTCTACTCTCCACTTCTCTAGTTTATTATCATATTAAGGTTGGTGTACTCTATTTAGTATGCGCTAAGTCAACATAAAACTTTCTCACATCAAGAGGGGGAGGAGTGTCGATTTTGCTGCAAGTGGTAAGAATTAGACTTCATTATAAAAAGAACATGTAAGTTTTTTGGTGAAAAACCAAAAACCAAACCAAAAAAAATTAAAGTAATTAATTTGGTTGGTTTTGTTTCCCAATTCGGCTTAGTTTGAATTGAAAAAAAAAATTATTCTGGCTTTTGTTTTGGATTTGGTTTTTGTACAAAAATAGAACAATGTATCAGAATTTTAAAATTTGTCTAGTTTGGTTTTGTTTGGATGCTTTAAATTTTAAGTATTTTTTATTGTATCAATTTTTTGATTAATTATTTGAGAATTAGCTTAATTGTTATAATTTTTATATTTGGTTGTGATAATTTGGTTTTATGGTTTGATTTGTTTTCTATAGGCTAATTCGATTGAGTATGGTTCGGTGTAGTAAAAATTTGTTTTGACTTAGACCGAAAAATCAAAAACCAAACTTAATGTGGCTTGAATTGGTTTTTTATCAAAACCAAACTAAAAACAAAGCTTTCATTCATAATAAGTGTGGAAGAAATAGTCTTTAAACATACATCAATTATCATTTTTGAAAGGGTGTGTTCGACATAACAAGTTAAGTAGTTGTGATTATTCTCAATAAATTTTTTCTAATTTTTAATTAAATGATTACGTGAATGATTTGTAAGTTAATAATGATATTTCAAAACTTTTGAGATTTTTGCATTTTCAAAAAAAATTTGATTCATATTGTCCAAACACCGGTTTAAATACAGAAGTGGAATCTGTAGTTTACTCTTATTTCTGGAAGACATAAATAATTAGTAATGAATTGGTGAACAATAATACAAATTTTCGTCAAGTATAGTTAATTTGACAGTTTACTTCAGGTCACGGTTTAAACCCGCTATAGACATGCAACTGCATCTGCTGCTAAGGTGTCATAGACCAAGAACAATCGCATCCCTTCAATCCAATATTTTCTTCCCTGTTCTCTCTCTGTCAAAACGTTCCTTTAATACGAATGCAAACCAACGTCAAACAGATTTTATCTCCAACGACAAATCCTGCTCAGACACATTTTTATGGATTTCTCACCATTCACACCCAGAAATATCTCAATTCCGTGTCAATGGTTTCTCCAAAATCACCAGCAAACTCACTGGAAAGGCTTTGCATTGTCTTTTTTTAAAGGGTATGATCCCTTTAAGCATATTCCATTTAAATACTTTGATAAGCATGTATATGAGATTTGGGTGTGCAAATTCTGCCTACCATGTGTTCGACAAAATGGCGCTGAGAAATGAAGCTTCTTGGAACACTTTAATTGCTGGAGTTGTAAAAGCTGGTTTATATTTTGATGCTTTTGAATTATTCAATAAAATGAGGATTTCTAACTTTGATTTAAATGGGTTTGTGATTTCAAGTTTGATTTCTGCTTGTAGTAAATGGGATATTATGGTTATTCAAGGATTTCAAATACATGGGTTTGCTCTTAAGTCAGGTTTATTGGATGATGTCTTTGTTTCTACGTCTTTATTGCATTTTTATGGATCAGATAGGTTTCCATTGGAAGCGAAGATGCTTTTTCAGGATATGCCTTATAAAAATGTAGTTTCATGGACTGCATTGATGGTTGTGTGCTCTAATAATGGACAATCCCAGGAAGTCATTGAATTGTATCGAAGAATGAAGCAAGAGGGGCTAGACTTTAATGAAAATACGTTTACTATAGTGATCAGTTCTTGTGGGATTCTTGAGAATCAGAATTTCGGTCTGCTTGTTCTTGGGCATGTTATAAAGTCTGGGTTTGAGTCGAATCTTTCTGTTGCAAATTCTCTTATATCGATGTTTAGTAACTTTGATGATTTGGATGCTGCGTCTTATGTGTTTGATTTAATGGAAGTACATGATACAATATCTTGGAATTCTATGATTACTGCCTTTGGGCATCACAAGCTTTGTGCAGAAGCCTTTGGATACTTCAGGCGGATGCGTTTTGTTCATAATGAGGTTAATTCTGTCACACTTTCTAGCTTGTTATTGGCTTGTGGTTCTATTGGTAGTGTAAAATGGGGCAAGGGTATACATGGTCTTATACTTAAATATGGACTTCAATTAGATGTTTGTGTTTTTAATACTCTCCTTACCATGTACTCTGGAGCAGGAGAACTTAATGATGCTGAGTTTTTATTTATGTCAATGCCAGAGAAGGATTTGATTTCATGGAATTCAATGATAACTTGTTATGCCCTGAATGGCATGTGTATAGATGCATTGCGGACATTGAGCGGCCTCTTAAGGGCCAAGAAATCAATTAGCCAAGCCACTTTTGCCAGTGTTATAGCAGCATGCTTTAACAATGAGTTCCTTGCTGCAGGCAAAGTTGTCCACGGTCTAGCTGTCAGTTCTGGTCTTTACAATAAATTGATTGTTGGCAACTCATTGATCACCATGTATGCAAATTGTGGCTTAACAATGAATGCTAAGCAGGTTTTCGATGTCATGCCTGAGCATGATATAGTCACATGGAATGCGCTGATTGGGGGTTATGCTGTGAACGAAGAACCCGATCAAGCATTTGGAACTTATCAGTTGATGAGAAGAAGAGGCTTGCAAGAAAATTACATAACCATTGTGAATCTTCTTTCTTCGCTTTCTTCTGTTAGTAGTCTATTAAAATATGGGAAGTCTGTGCATGCTCATGTCATTTGTATAGGTTTAGAGTCAAACGAGTATGTGAAGAATTCTCTTATAACTATGTATGCCAAATGTTCTGATCTTGACTCGAGTAATGTATTATTCAATAAATCAAAGAACATAACCCCTGTCACGTATAATGCCATAATTTCTTCTAATGCTCGACAAGGACGGGGAGAAGATGCTTTGCATATATTTACAAAAATGTATAGTAGTGGTATATGTTTAGATCAATTTACTTTCTCTAGTGCTTTTGCTGCTGCAGCTAACTTGGCAACGTTGGAAGACGGTAAAATGCTTCATGGTTTGACTGTGAAAATTGGGTTTGACTTGAATTTGCATGTATTAAATGCTGCTATGGATATGTATGGGAAATGTGGGGAATTGAAAGATGTCTTGAAGTTACTTCCACAAAAAGTTAATAGGTCAAGGCTATCATGGAATATTCTTATTTCAACATATTCAAGGCATGGTCTTTTTCAGCAAGCTCGGGACACTTTTCATGAAATGATTCGTGCAGGGATACAACCTGATTTTGTGACCTTTGTCTCTCTTCTAACTGCATGCAGTCATGGGGGCCTTATTGATGAGGGTCTTGAGTATTACTCTTCCATGACAAGGGATTTTGGAATTTTGCCGAGAATTGAGCATTGTGTTTGTGTAGTTGATCTTCTAGGGCGATCTGGAAGATTTTATGAGGCTGAGAAATTTTTAAATGAAATGCCAGTTCCTCCAAATGGTTTCATCTGGAGAAGTTTATTAGCTGCTTGTAGGGTTCATGGTAATGTTGAACTTGGTAAAAGAGCAGCGCAACAGCTAATTCAAATGGGACCCGATGATGATTCAGTTTACGTTCTCTACTCAAACGTATGTGCATCATATGGAAATTGGGAGGATGTGGAGAGTATAAGAAATCAAATGCGATTGGGCCATGTAAAGAAAAAGCCAGCATATAGCTGGATGAAGTCGAAAAATAAAGTCAGTTCTTTTGGAATGGGAGATCAAACTCACCCACAAGCGAAACTGATAGCTAAAAAGCTCAAAGAAATTAAGAAACTGATCACTGAAGCTGGTTATGTCCCTGATACAAATTTCTCTCTGCATAACACTGACGAAGAGCAGAAGGAACACAATTTATGGAACCACAGTGAGAGACTAGCGCTTGCATATGGATTAATTATTTATCCTGAAAGCGCAGTCATAAGAGTATTCAAGAATCTTCGTGTTTGTGGCGATTGCCACTCTGTTTACAAGTTTGTAAGTGCAGTACTTGCTAGGGAAATTCTATTGAAGGATCCCTACCGGTTTCATCATTTCAAAGAAGGCAAGTGTTCATGTGGGGATTTTTGGTAGTCAAGACGCAATTGTGTAGATTCACAATTTCACTTACGCGCTCTAATTTGTCGAGGACTCTCATGTAGTGGATGGTAAGAAAAACATTAATTCAATTGCCTTTATACTTGCTACTGTTGCTTAGTGCTTTCTCACATAATTTAACATCTTGAGTTGGGTTATAATCATAATGAATAAGGACCATTAATACTTTATAGTTTTGTGTATGCTTGCTACAGACTATTGCAACCTTGTACTTTAAGAATTCTGAATGAACTGAGCATACAGATATGGCTAAGGGTTCTAATTCTTGACTAAAATGCATGGATACTCATTCATACTTCTCAAACAATGCTTTTATGTAAAATTATAAAGAAGGGATGGTTAACATGGTTTGTGGCATTGATGCTTTCATGCTAACAGCCTTGTAAAGCTACGAAGAATCGCCTGATAGCTTTTATCACATGGCTGTAGCCTTGTTGGGCTATAGGGACTGAGATTTGGGTTAAGATTTTGCTAATATCGATGTGTGTATTCAGTATATGAGCAACCAAGAATTAGGTGTTCCAAGTAATTCAATTATTTAACTAAATTTAGGGAGTTCTTGTTCTATTTCTCCAATTTAACCTTCTAACTCTGTTTCGTACATTATATAAGAAATAAATATTAATTCTTACATGTATGTTTTCAATTCTCTATTTTTTCGGCCTATCGCTTCAATCATGTTTTGTCTAATAAGTGATATTCAAATCGCCGAAAGTGTAACTTTTCCTGAAAGTTAGTATTCAATGAAATGAAAGATCACCATTAGGCATACATAAGCTAGCATGTTGTGTTAGGATTTTGACCAGAAATGCTGAACCTGATGAGGGCAGATCTGAGGCCTTTCCATCTTGGATTGCTTATGTATAATCTAAAGTATGAAGTATGAACATGGGATGACTGTGCCCTGAAATAGCTGAATTTTGGCATACATGACTTGTGGATTACCCACCTAGCATTTTTCCATACCAAATTGCTGACTATTTTAGTTGCACTTTTTAATGTTTTTCCTTAATAGCATACCGCATTACTGACCTGATACAGCCATTAATCCAAATATATTTACTTAATGAAGGTGTCCTGGGGAGAGGATATATTTAACGACATGTCTACCAACTGTTTATTTAAATGGTTTTTCAGATTCTTAGAAGTTATTAATTATGATCTTAGATGTAAATGTAAAGTAACTCGGACTGGCTGCAAATAGCCGTAAAATATATAACATTTGCAGTTTCCTGAACATCAATTCTGTGAAGGTTGATAGGTTAAAAGCACTACGGGAATTCTGCTACATGAAATTGACAAGGAATATGATGAATAAGTTTGCATGATTACATGTGAAGTCAAGAAATACGATTGATGCACATTATAATCATATACAAAAGTCAAGGGGACGTTTATTACTTCTTAATTCATAGTTATTGAAATTCCCCTATGATTCTATTATTGTAAGAGATGAACTTCTATGTGTAAAAGGCTTCAATACATATATGTATTTTCTTCAGACACCTTACACTTCAATTTTCTGCTGAGCCATGTTTTGCTTCAATGTACGTCTCTCCTCTGCAAATTAGTGTTGCCATTGAGTGTAAGCAAATTGAAAGTGTGTGAATGATTCATGGAACAGATTTCTTTGGGAAAATGAGTTGAATCTTGTACTTGGACATGTGCTTTTGTCCAATATGATTTCACGTGTCTGCAGCTCAATGTATATGTTGAGTTAGTTATATAAGCAAAACTGTGTGAATCAAAGCACTTGCTATTTTTATTTTTTACATGTTTTTTAGTCTGTATTCAATGTGCCTTGAATTCCTTTATAAATGCCTTATACTCTGTTGAAAACCTGCAGAGCAAACCATCACAAAGATGACTGTCATTTGCTATATGTCGTATGAAGCATCGGAGATGGAAGCATGAGGCATGTAAGGAACAAGCATTACTTGAAGCTGGAAGTTAAGCTGCTACACCTCATGAAATTTCTTAAGACTTGGACGCCTGAAGAATACAAGCAAAAGCCTATAGGTATGTGATATGCATTCATCGTAATATATTTAACCCAAAGAGATAACACCCTGCTTTTCTCACTATGATAAGATGTTCATAAAGAGAGAGTTTAGTTTACTTATTAAAAATCAAGTTCAAATAAAGCCTATTAGGTTGAAAGAAGTTGAGATGAATTTAGGGTGTTCAGACATATTTATACAATACTTTTCTAACCTAAATCCACTTTAACCTAGATCTAACAGGTTCCCTAATAAAGTGGCGGCATAACTGATTCAGTTATAACACCTTTTAAAATGATTTAAAAGTTAAAATACAATTTTAAGCCTTTATTTTCTACACTCCCCCTCAAGATAGGTGGTAGGATCTTGACACCAATCTTGCTAATTGTCTTTTCAAAGATTTTAGAACTCACAGCTTAAGTGAGTATATCAGCAACTTGATCTCTTGTTCCTCCAAACGGAAGATTAATAATATTTTATTCTAGTTTTTCTTTTATAAAATGACGATCCACTTCAATATATTTTGTTAAATCATGCTAAATCGGATTTTCGGAAATGCTAATTGTTGCTTTTTGTCACAATAGAGTTGACAAGCCTTTGTTTGAGAAAAACCAAGTGCTTTCATTGATTTACGAAGCCATAATATTTTTGTTATCCCTTTAGCAATCCCTCTAAACCCTGCTTCAACACTTGATAGTGCAACCACCTTTTATTTTTACTTCTCCAAGTGAGTAGGTTTGTACTAACAAAAGTGAAATTAACTGAAGTGGATTTCATTCCAACTCCATCACCAGCCCAATCTGCATCTGTGTTGCTAATAACAGATATTGATTTCGTTTAGAAAAGATACCTTTACCACTAGTTTCTTTGAGATATCTGATAATTCTTATGGCTGCTTCAAAATGTTGAATTTGAGGAAGATGCATAAATTTGCTTATAACTCCTACTGCATATGCAATATCTTGTCTAGTATGGGATATATAGATAAGTTTTCCTACCATTTGGTATTGTTCTTTGTCAGCAAGAATTTCATTTTCATTAGTTTGTAATCAGTGATTTATAATGGTAGGAGTATCTGCCGGATCATGACTCGTACCTATTTCTACAAGAAGATCTAAGATATATTTTTGTGATTTATAAAGATTCCCCTTTTGATCTACAATCCCAAGAAAATATTTTAGATTTCCTAGATCCTTCATTTCAAATTCTCAAAATAACATTCTTTTTAAATCTATTATTTCTTTTTTATTATTCCCAATAATAATAATATCATCGACATATATAATTAAGCACGTAGTTTTCTTATTATCTCCTTTTAAGAATATAGTATAATCAGAGATTACTCTGTTTATAACAAAATCTTTTCATTGCTATAGCGAATCTTCCAAACCAAGCTCTTGGAAATTGCTTTAAGCCGTATAAAGCCTTTTTTAAATTTATATCCCTCATTAATTTTAAAATTTTCCAAGATTGGAAGAGCTTTCATTTAAACTTCTCCAATTTCTCCATGGAGAAAAGCATTTTTAACATCAAATTAGTGGAGAGGCCAATAAGATATGCAACAATAGAAAGTAAGACTCGTATAGTAGTATCAATTTTTGATACTGGGAAAAAGTTTCTTTATAGTCAACCCCATAAGTTTAACCCCATAAGTTTGAGTATATCCTTTAGCTACTAAGTGAGTTTTATACCTTTTAATTTCACCAACTTTTTCGCCATTAGTCATATCTTCTTCAAAGGTTTCATTTTCTTCTGTAGTAGGATGTTCATCAGGGGAAGGAGCTGTAGGAGATGGTACTATAGGAGATGTTATAGGAGACGGAATTGTTGGAGATGGTACTATAGGAGTTGTTGTAGGAGATTGAAGATTATTATTAACATATGATGTAGGATTTTGACTTTAAATTTCATTTTTAGAACATGTTAACCAACTTAGATCCTCACTAGTATTCTCTCCTAGAGATCTAATTTGGTAGTAATAGATATTTTCAAAGAAATCACAGTCCTTAATAACATACATTTTATTATTGATCGGATCAAAACACCTATACCTTTTTGATTTTTTCCATAACCAACAAAGACACATTTGAAAGCCCTTGGGTCAAGTTTATTTCATTTTTTCTTTGAAAGGTGAACATAAAATCCAACAACCCGTGGTTGAAGAAAATGAGCTTGAAAATTTTTAATGAGACTTAAAGGACATTAGTTGCAGCAATAGCCTCAGGCTAAAAATAATGAGGAACATGTGACTCAATCATAAGGGCTACAGTAAGGGCTAGGAGTGTGCAATTTTTCTGTTCAATCACACCATTCTGTTGTGGAGTGTCTGAGCATGAAGTTTGGTGAATAAGACCATTTGTAGATAAAAAACAATTCTCCATATTATGGTTAATATGTTCTCCGCCATCATCCATTCATAGAATATGAATTTGTGAATTAAACTCGGTTCGAATCATTTTATAGAAGTTTACAAACACATCAAAAACTTATGACTTTTTCTTTAGGAAATAAATCCAGCTCATGCTAGTACAATCATCAATAAAAGTCACAAAATAGGAAAAATTATGAGTATTACTAGTAGAGATTGGTCCCCAAACATTAGAATGAATCATAACAAAATATTTACTAATTTGAGAAGTACTAGTAGAATAAGAGTGTTTATGACTCTTGGCCATAACACAAGTTTTAACACCGTCACATTTTTGGCATATATTTTAGCGTTCATTTTTGGCATATATAGCTGAGGAATGCTGATCCACAAACCAGAAGCCGTTGTCTATGTTCTATCAGGTTCTTTTGTTGGCCTTTGTATACATTTTGTTTAGATATTGTATTGGTTGATATGCTACTGTTCAGGTTTGTGTTTGTCTAATGAGGATAAATGTTGCTTCCTTATCTGATATCTTTCAGTGATGCTGTCGCTTGGTCTATTCTCTTCAATTTAAAATTAAACTAAGCTCTGATTCAATGATTTTGAAACAAACATTAGGAATCGACACACACAGACTACACAAGTTTACGAGTTTCACTAGTATTGGAATTTCGCCTCCATCACTTGATAAATTCTGAGAGCGGGCAATTATTACATTGACAAATTCCATAATTAAGGATGATACAAAAGGGTATCACAGTATCAGTAAAAACGTCATTAACGGATAGCTCCATATTGGCCGAAGCAGCATTTATCCTCAGTAGACAAACATGTACCTGAGACTGGCTACTGCCAAGGGATGACTGATCTTCTGTCTCCCACTATATCAGTCATAGAGGAGGACCACGAAACATTCTGGTGCTTTCTTTGTTTCATGAGAAAAGTGAGGCGCAATTTCCGACTTGCTTGGTCTTATATCCAAGAAGTGCTTCCTTATATGATATCTTTTATTGATGCTGCCGCTTGCTCTATTCTCCTCAATTGAGTGGATGCGTTTCTGATGGTTGATGCAATGACAAAATTTTGCTGCTGCTTCTTCTGGGGCATGTTGTATCACTTGTTGCTGCCTTGATCTGTTGACTTAAGGTACCTACTCGTGTGCCTGGTTCAGGTGCTGGTGTGATGCTACCGTCTTGATCAATTGTGCTTGTCTAAAGTGTTGTGCATGCTGCTGGTCCATGGACATTTTATAGGGTGTTGGTTATTTTTTTGTTTGGTAGATGGTGGTGCTGGTTGTGATTGATTGTATGGTGATGATGCATGATTCTAGTCTTTTCTGCACTCACTTCGTGCTTTGGAATGATTGTATGATGATGAGCATGGTTTTGGAATGTCTACAAGGGTTTTATGATTTGCTCTTGTCGTCTGTTGCAGAATATGTTATTGTTTATGTAAAAGTTTCTAATTTGATAGACCTTATATGGGTTAATTATCCTCTTTTCTGTATAGCCTTGAATGTGGCTTTTGTTGAGATAACTTAGATGTTTGGATTTTATCCCATCTTTGTAAATATTTTGATCTTTTTGGTAAAATACTTATATTTGCCAAAAAAATAATTAAAACAGAAATTAATTATAATAATTGCTATAATAATAATAATAATAATAATAATAATAATAATAATAATAATAATAATAATAATAATAATAATAATAATTTATTATTATTATTATTATTATTATTATTATTATTATTATTATATTTTATTTAATTATAAGGTAATTCATTTCATAAAGAAAAACTCTACAAGGTACCCACTTACTTTTATTATTATTATTATTATTATTATTATTATTATTATTATTATTATTATTATTTGAAAAAAATGAAAATCCATTGCAACAAAACAAAAAAAGAATACATCATAGTTAAGCATTTTAACCTACTTTAGTTTTGCATCGGTGTAAAGAATGTATCCACCTTCTAAGAAGGATTATATCAGCTCTTTCTTATTATTATTATTATAAATTAATTAAATTTTCCCGTGAAATGTAGCTAAAGATATAGATAATAACTTTTGAATTTACTTAAAACCGTGCCAAAAGTAAGACAACCAACATTGTAAGAGGAAGGAAACAGTTGGTAATGTCTATAACTAAAGGACAAAAAGTTAAATTCTATCTCCCTATTTTCTCAACTTCTATAACCATTTCAAAAATAACAACTACAAATTTTGAATTCAACTACACTCAACAAATTAATTTTTTTCATGTCTTCATAAGATTGAAAATGGCATTATCATAGCACTTGGTATACTTTGTAAAACATTTTAAAAGGAGAGAAATTTGAAAGGAACGGAATTAGAGGGATTGATATCCCCAATTTTGTAATGGACAAATCTTTTCAAAATTGAAAAATTTTGGATGTTAAATAAACTATTATCAATTAGTAGAATATTTGGATAGAAGAGAGAAACTCTTAGCAAGGAGAAAGAAATAATCATGTAGCATGTACAAATTTTGACAACATTTCTATGTCTATACTCTACAAAATTTAATTTGGAACTCTTTCTCAATTTTCTTTTGCCTTTTTCAATTCCCTCTTCCTCACTATTCCCTCTCGTTTCCAAATATAGCGTTAAAGAAAGAAAAAGCTACCAAAACTAAAAAGTAAAATGGCCTTCTTTTTCCTCCTTCAATGTAATCAAAGACATACAACTTGTAAAGCAATGAAACCATAAATTTTCAAAACACCTAACTATTTGTGGTTGTCTTTTTAGAAACTACTTAACTAACAAAGTGGCATAGACACGACTTTACAACTACTCTCGACAACAATGAAACATGACCCTAAATCTCAAAAAGTAGAATTTGATGAAATGTCTACTTGGATCCGTACCCCAATGAACACCCATACTCGAGTTTAAGCACAATTTAGTCCCATATTCTACTCATGATCAGATGGGAATCGTTTTCATTGTACAAAGATTGTCATGATTTGTAGCCTATGTGAATCTGTGACCTACGCAACCAACAAAAGGAACCAGGGAGTTTAGCTAAGAAGCTAACAAGGACGAATAGTGACACCTATAGGCTATAGCAGAAAGTACTGGAACATACAAAATTTGTAAATAGATGCTCTATACAAGCAAAGTTGGGGACTGCAGCTAAGTACAGAACCATTTCATGAATACCCTGAATACGGCTAATCATAAAGATACATAAATGACTAACGAGTTGAACCCACTATCAAACTAGGCGGATTTGAAAATCGAGCAAGTTTGAGCCTCACATATCTCTATAAAACGCAGAAGCCCATCAGTCTCTGATCGTGCTATGCAGCAAATAAGAGGCTCGATTACGTATCTGCAAAAATGAAATATACAATGTCAGTCAAAGAAAAGCTACAAAAAACACTGCAGATGTGTGAATAATCACCTCTTGAGCACAAGGTCTGAAATCGGTGTTGGAAATTTGGATTGAACACTTGCGGATAAAGCTGCTCCACAGTTCACTGACCAAAGGTTTTGGTTCAGTACCAAAAAGGAGGCAGTTCTCAGTAAGAACTAAGCAAAGATATATCTCGAAAAGATTGCACTTCTTGTCTTTCAGATTTTTTGATATCAAAAAATTTAGGACATCCTTTGTATCAATCAGCTGTACCTGAAAATCATGGTATGTAAAATCATACAACATTAACTACACATTGGGAAATCCGCGTCATGCACTGAAGCAAATCCACATGCACTAATACGGAAAAGATCAGGAATATGATGTCAAACAATGAATCCATCTATGCACCAAAACATTATAATCCCCACTGGCACCTAAGAGTATCAAGGCAAGTGACATAGAAACTAACAAATGATTCGAATAACATTTAGTTAAAATCTAGGGGTTTAAAACTTTAACGTTATGATTTTAATTAACTAAACGGAATTCATTAAAGTCAAGGTCTGCTATCAAAAACATAGGCACTTTGTATAATAAAACAAACACTTAAGATTTCTGACTAGTATATATTTGCATCATTTCCTAGCAAAAAATTGAAGATTAGCAACCCAAAAAGAGAAAAAAAGGAGCATCACTCAAACATCTAATTTGAAGATTTGCAAAAAACTTAAGAACATAAATAATTTGTTATTGTTCATCTTCAAGGCACAATAAGTTTTGAGTACCTACCTCAGAATAACAGCTTGTCAAGAATTGAAAAGCCACAACACTTCTTAATTGCTTGCTGCGAGAATCGACTCCTGAAATACAATCAACCGCCTTCAAGCAATTCAAATCCCTAGGTATCCTGAATGCAGCAGAAAGAAAAGAGATTAACATTATTCACTAAAAGATTAGCAGAATTCAAAGTAACATTTCAACAGATAAAAAAAAACTAACCTAAAATATGAGTTAGCTTCCAGAGAGAGAGGCTACATCTCTCCACAAAGAACTGTAATAAGCTAACACATCACAGAAAGACCTAGTCTTCTACCCTACAACATATTCAAATCCGATTTTTCTTCTTTCTTTGCATCATTTAAGTATATGTTTTTCAGCTTGCATTACGTATTATCTAATAACAATATTTTTATTAGAATCAAAAGCATGAAAAGACTACAATCTCAGCTAAACATCCAGATGACAATACCTTGAAGAAATATGCAAAGGCATCAAAGCAAAAGATGTGACAGCCCTTATAAGTTCTAGGTAGGTTGGTAGGCTATAAGCCTGTAAGAGACTGAATCTAATAATTTCCTCGATCAACTGCAGCTTATTTTAATGACCTTAAGCACATCAGCTATTACATGAAGTTTTGTTATATCAACCTGTTTAACACAGATCATAAACGTGTTCTGCCTTGTTACAGCAGTGATACAATTTGACATGCCAAAATCTTCTAAGGATACTTTCACGCTAAATGTATAATACTGTAACGGTCATTGGAATTCTGTACAATTGATTGAAATCAGAATTTCTTGTGAGTTAATATATGCAGCAGCAATGCTAGTCATTAGACAACTCAAACCTGATAGCATTCCTCTCCATACATAAGTCATATAGTATCATCAAAAGAAGACATGATTAACAATGCCTCTACCTCTATCTATTAATAAATAGTGGAGCGCACTATCATATTTCATAGATCTATCAAAGATAGCTAATCTCCCTGATAAGGTCAACCAGCCATTCAAAGGCAATCAAGAGAGCCTAGTGAAATAATGTATTACTGAGAGAACATTATTTATAGTTATTGTCATGTGAGGAATCATATCCACTACCAGGCTAGTCTTCTTTCCTAAGAAACCCTATTACGCCTTGAGAAAGCTATACGTTATTAAAACAATCCCGCACAAGTAAATTTTGGGGATGAAATCTTCACTAAATGAGTAGGCAGGCTTCATAAGTAAATATACTGGCCACTTAGCAAGTTCAATAAAACAACAGCATATAGAGTGAGATTTTAAATGTTGACCGATGAATAACATCTAATTCATTGATGTCCATCGACCGTCGATGAGACATATGTATGGGCACAAGCCTTCAGTGAACTTTTACAAATATTACATGCGTGTACCTTGTATAATAGCAACACAAAAGAAGCTATCAAAAGAGTTTGTATTCTGGAATAATTCATTATCTCACGTCACCTAGCTGGGAAGAAATTCAGAATCCACTTTCTCCTATTATCTAAGATTTGAATTAGAGAAAGACACTTCCCTAGGTTCTCAATAAACTCCATTAACTGTATACTAGATTTGAGACACGAGAATCAATCATAAAGAATATAGACAAAATGATGAGAAAGCACATAATATTATGTCTTACCACTAATGAACATTGACCAGTGTTCATCTTTGATGGGGGCAAATTTCTTTTTTTCAAATTCAGAAAATAATGTACTATATAATAAATGCTTGTCAAATCATGTGCACTTTTTATTTATGTACAAATCATATTTGTTATCAAGGGATAATCATAAACAACCTCTTGCTTGTCAAAAGAAAAAAGTTGCAAAAATGCAACCACTCGAACTCCACTTTGGTGGGATCCCCTTCATGGTAATAGGGTAATCAAATGTTGTTGTGATGAACAAGGATAAGGTATTGTATCCTTCTAAGCCGCTCTAACCCTGGTTGTCTCTCCTATACACATTGCATATACAATACAATGAAGAATCTAAGAGGCCAAAAGCGCATTGATGGTAAAAGTTAATAAGAAAATTCTTTTCAACTATGATTATGCTAATCTCCATACATGTAGGTTCCTTAGGCCTTTAAAACCCATCCAGCCACAAGAACAATCAACATGGCGCAAAACATGGTTTTGTTCATGGTAGTGAAAAGACATTTGCAGTCAATGTAGATGGTTTAGCAGTTATCACGAACCATATTTCGGTCCCACTAAACTCAAAAACTTTTACAAATAACGATGCAAGCTATATTTTGATAGCTATCAGTGATGAGATAATGAAAATTCTATCAACATCTAAGATAGCCACGCAAAAAAACATAGCACACAATAAGCTAAATCATTTAAGACAAACAACATCTAGACTCCAAATTTTATAAGCATTATATTATATAAATCATAAGTAATTAGAGAAACATGAAAACAAAAAATTTTATTTCTCATTATAGGTCTTATGAACTCAGCAGTCAAAAACAACAATCTTGCCCAAAGAGACTTTGAACATCTCAATATGAGAGCAAAAATTCCACTGTTTTAAAAGTAAAGTAGGTGACAACAAAAAAAAACGAATTGCAGTCATAAAAAGTCAACGAACATGGACAAGAAAATCCTCATAAACAGTCATGAGATTTCAACATATATATGGCATCACTACAACACTAGTGCAAATAAAAGCTAAAAGACTCCGATTTAATCCTCAAAGCTAATTTTTTTAAAAGCAAATATACAAGTGATGATAAGAATTCCTTAACCCATTAGCCTTTCTAGCACATTACTATCCACTGGTTATGTAGTCGTTTTTAAGGGAGAGTCAATTCTATAGGTTAGGATTGACTATTTTTATTGATTTATATGGTGGGTTGGACTTTGACACAAAGGGTCATCAATGGGTGATGGAGGATCAATGTCAAAAAATAAACAAACAAAACTCATGTAAGACTTTGAAAAAATCACAATATACCTACGCTCATCCTTGATTTGCTAATTGCTAAGTCAAACCAAGTCACTTGCAAGCTAAATCTTCATCAATAGGTAACTTAAAAGTAGGTTTCATAGAGTCGAGTTTATTTCATATATCTATCTCTCTCAAATGGTAAATTAGGATTGTTCGAGTTAATGATAAATGTTAAAAAAAGCAACAGCCCAAGATGATGAACCCCAACATACGGGATTAGTTTGGTGAAGTCACAACATTGAAATTTTTTCAAGAAACTCCCCAAGTTATGATAGGTCTTTATATAACTTACAAGTGAAAAATAGGCATTGTTGCATTGTATAATTAAGATTTCATGTGATAGACATTTCCGCATGATATTCTAGTCCTTTCACCCTATTTATCTCGATAGAATCAATGCTCTAACTTCAATTCTCCTTTGCTTCATTGTTCTTGATTTCTCGGCATTTCTTAATCCTTATCCCCCACCTATTTCTTGCATTTTCATTTTTCTCTCCCTTTTAACAAGGCCATTAACTATATTTTGATAAGTTTAACTCATTAAACTGTGATTTGTTCATTCTTTAACTATTTTATTACGGAATGGTTCAAGCTTGGGTCTACATAACTTGCTTAGAAGAAAATGGTAAATTTAGGGGAAAAGAGAGGGTTCTTTTAGCAAAAAATGAGACAAAATGACCGAATGGTCGTATATTGAAGAACACTATCAGGTTACTAAAAACTCTTTCCCTTAATGGCATTTTTATTCTAGTTATTGGTACTAAAGTTATTGCTCTTAATTTCTTCTTCAATGTGTATAGACTGTTATATGATTGTTTTATAGTGTGAAAATATCTTACATTGATTTATGTTTTTTATTGATTATTAGTATGAAAAGGTTGCAAACTATATTTTTTTGATATAAATTTAAGAGTTTTTATTCATTTTAACCCTATTTTGTTTTATTCTCCTTGAAATTTAGGAATAAATTAGTGAGTGTATAAGTCTAAAGGCCCTTTTTCCGAAAAATTAAAAACTTGAATAGAGCCTCATAAATCTCTGCTTCGCCCCTGTAACCAACCCAAATCATCCCATTCACCAAGTCTAGCAAATTGTTACAAATTAGTTTATTTGATGCTATATGCGAGAAGTGTCATTGATATTTCAAGGAAAAATTGATGATATAAACAAAATTCAAAGTATTCTATCATATAGGTTTTACTTGAACAGGAAACCTATCTTGAGTTTTATTCTTATTTAGTTGTAGTATAGCATAAGAAGATTTTCTTACCTAATTCTTACTCTTCTGTTACAGTCTTAATCATTTAGGATCATCATAGTTTTATTTTATGCAAGTATTTTGTCTCTAACTACACGAAAATAAGAGTTGTTTGGGAAGTTCAATTGTGTGATTAGACCAAGGTCAATCAAGGTAGAATAGCCCATATAATTTACACTATGGAAAAAGTTATGATGGACTGAAATGCAAAAAAAAAGTACCTTTCTACTATTTCTTTTGCCACTTTCATACAGCTACTACACCATTCGGTCTTTTCAAAGAAGTTAATAGCTGAGAGCAAGCAATCGTGCAAAGCTCTAGTAAGGCCTAGTAATTTCCTTTCTAGAAAAAGACACATAAGTAACGTTATTAACTCTTCTGCTTCACTTGTCGACAATATTAAATATCTACCCCTGCAATAATGAAAAATCAACACAACGGTAAATATATAAACAAAACCAAGCTAAGCATCATAAAGTATAGAGTAATTCATTAAGTCAACAAATATCAAATAATAAAGGTAAGTATCATAATCAGAAAACGACAAAATCACTCTCTCAAATAAATTATAACCAAATTCCTCTTCTTATGACAATGATTGTCAATTGTAAACATTCCCTTCCTTATATAGGATTGCATATACTTCCATATTCTTATCTATTTGCAACATATCATTCCTAGACAATGTCCAATAATTATTCTCAATAAGTAAAACTTATAAGAAGTGAACATTATAAAGCATATATTAAGATGAATCAAACAAATTTTTCAAGTTCATGTTTATATACATTAGAGTGAGATTTGAAATAGGTTGATAGAAAAATAGTGTCCTATGCAAATATTGCGAGTAGACAATAACGAGGGAACAATAATAAAAATTCTCCAAGGGCCAATATTACTCCAACCGACTCAAACTCGATTCTAGCCTAACCAAAAAATTGCCATAAAAGTAAAATTTAATTTACATGTTGACCAAGGTATCAAAAACACGAAATTCATGTGACTCAAAACACACAACCTAATGATCCGGATGCCTACCTATAACTCCACCTCCCCCGCCCTCTTTTTCCTCCGTTTAAGTCCACATTTGCAAGTTTGACATTAAATGTATTTGTAAATACCAAACTTTGTCATGCGAAAAATACATGACATGTTTGGAACCTAATAGAACAACCTTCATAACAGAAATATAAATATATAATTAAAGGAACTCTTAGTCACCTACATCCATGGAATAAAAATTTGCCCATTACGTTATATAACGCTCGTTATTTAACCTGTTACGTAAATATCGTGTATAACGGTGCTTGAATTTTCACGATCAAAACATTGCTATGACCGTTACGTAACGTGCAACTCACGAAATTTCTCCTTTGCAACGATATTAAGCGTTTAAAAGTTATTTGTCGCGAAGAGGATATAGAAAAATTGCTTCGAACATCTTTCTAAATTGTAGAAATAGTAATTATAACATCTCGTCAAAATTTCATTGATACCCATTAACTATAGCTACTCAAAATTTTAATCGTCGTGCAAAATAATTAACTATAAATAAATTAATTAAACATTAAAAGTACTTCATATAGTGCAATGCAATTATATTAGCTATGGGAATATTATTGCATAACAGAAGAAGTCCCCCAACAAAAATGCAATTATAAATTCTAAACATTCCTCGTGTGATTTTTCTTTTTTTCAAAAATTCAGACCGCATAGTTTCGATTCTCATTATTAATCCATTAATCTTTTTCCGCGACACCGCAATCGTAACTTTATAAGTAATTAAATGAGATCTTATTTATCATGTAAGAAAATATAAGTAATTTTATATATGCTATGAAATTCATTACCATAAAATTCAGAACCATAAGATTCAAAACAAATTTCATGACTTCTTTGTGAGGTGTTGTTTGTATTCAACCATGGCAAAACCATGTTAAAAGTCCTAATCCTAAAAGATGAATTCGGCTTCATAATTAAAAATTCAAATTTTTGGTTTTCCCTGCCATAATTTATATACTCTATTCATTAATGTTCACAATTCAATTAGCCAAATATTTCACTATTCTTTCGTCTTATTTAATTTTGTATCTAAGTAAGAAAACACATTGCAATGCCTATCATAGGGTACATAAATAAATCAAAATTCAGTGTGTTGCAATTATAATAAGATCAGTGTCATTTTTCATCCCCGCTATCCACATTCTCTTTATTCCTAGACTTACTGAAAGTCAACATAATTTCAAATCCCCATTTTTCAAAGCAGTGTATCATTTAGTTGTAGCTAAATAAGCAAACTTAAGTAATTAGTTCTCTTGAATCTTCTTGTTATCACCTTTCTCGAAAGCTAAATATTTTAACCTATAACATAACATTGGCTCTAAGTGTTGGACCATAGGATTCCCCCAGGTTATGTTGTGAGGTTGTTACTTTGACTAAATGTGAAAATTTCATGGTAATTGTGTTTAAATTAACAACCCTTTTACTTCACAGCAATATGACGTAATCATGTTTTGTTTATATATCAAAGCAAACTTTCAATCAAGTCTTCAGAAAACCAATAACATTTCTCATCATCATTTTCTCTTGCCTCTTGCCTCTCTTTAATCCTAGTTTTTGTTCCTCTAAACAATCTTCTTTTTCTCAAAGTTTTTCCCCTCTAGTTTATGCTTATTGATCCTTAAGGTTGTTGATATAATCTCTGATCTTTACTCTTTTACGCTATTATATATGATTAAGAGGAGCACAAGTAATAAACAAAGGATATACTTTGTACAACAAGTTCACAATGATGATAAACTATTTCCTTCCCAAGTTAACAAAAAAAGTTCATAGCCCACCAAAATATGCACTCATACCTTGCTTGACAGAAAACATCAACAATTTTGATCCATGCTCTGATATTAGCCGGTGGCCCTCTGCATTCTTTGGATTTTTCTAAAAAAAAATGTAGTCTGTTCAAAATCAAATTATCAAAAAATATAAAAGAGCAAAAACTTATAATCTTTTGCAAAGTATTAAAATAACAAATGGGTTGTTTTGATATTATACTCTGAAATTTAGTGGCTTTACGAGCCGAGCAACAACACAATAACAATGACAATCCCTTGATCCCAAACAATTGGGGTCAGTTACATAAACCATAAATCAGTCTCATTGGTCATCCACATCAATTCTCCTTTACTATTCATTTTAATAAAATACTATCTCAACCAGTAAATTTAGTTTCATCATATCGTTTTCCAATCTTACCCTTCAAATCATCATTGGTCTTCTTCCTCTTTTTAAATCTCATTAGAGTGAGCTTTCAATCTTCCTTATCGGTCTGTCAACACTTTCTCATTGCATATTCTAAACTTTCTTAAATTATTCTCTCTCATCTTATCCTAAATAGTTAAGCTTTTTCTTATGTCATCCTTCGTATTTTACCTTCATTGAGATAAGATGCTAATTTGATACCTCCTCCTTTATTTCGTAGTTTGTCATATCTCCCTAAGATGTAAGAACTTTTTAGGAGAAATGAAGCACTAAAAAAGCCAAGAAAGTAATCGATATGGAACGATAATGCTACAAGAGAATACAGATTCAAGGACCGCATCCATCAAAAAAAAGGACAATGTAAGTTTCAAAAAATACCCCTTCCGTTCCTTTTTGATGTTCTCATTTTCCATGTTAAGTAGTTCTGTTTGTTGATCTCCTAACGAATCTTTCTATTTATATCACATTTTTGGAAATAATTAGCCTGTCACCCTAATGTAAATATTTTTTAATACTTATGATTTTCACATATTTTCACTTAATTTTAACATCTTTATAATGTTTATAATCTCCACATGTTCCCCATAACTTTTTTAATGCTTGTGGCCCTTATTTTTCTTCAACTTTATTTTATATATTTTTAAATGCTGATGGTTCCCACTTTTTCTCCATTAACTTTATTATTCAATAAAAAAAATTCTTCAATCTAAAAGATTCAATTTTCTTAATTCCCGTAAACATTTTTTATCGGAACATTAAATAAGAATGGAGGGAGTATATCAATATAAACAAAGGACAGCAATTCACCAACAATAGGGAGTCTTAGTACTAGCAACATAATTTGAATAAGATTGCTTACCGTCAAGACTTGATTCGACAAGAGACAACATATTTTTTGATGAATGCGGCTCAAATCCATAGCTTTGAAGAGCTCTATTTAATTCCAGAAAGCTAGGGAGCCATTCAACCTTAACCAATGGTGCATCAACCTAAAAGACCAAAACAAGAGTAAGAGAATTTAAACAAAGACCATATGTTTTTCTGAACTGAAGAAAACAGGATATGCTCTCGTTGGTTTCACTCAAAGACCCAGCTAACCTTATTGCACAAAATGGAACTCCAAAAGTCACAAGCAGAATCCATTAGAGATTCCTCCGTTGAATATAACACTGGAGATTAAGAAAGTATAAATGAACAGTGATTTAACATCCCTAGCAAAATCAGAAAAACTGGTACATTTGGTGAGAACAGGGTACTTACACACATTCATTGTCCATTTTGAGATTGATTTTTCCAGATAGCCACATGTTATGATCACTTTTGAAAGCCAGCCATTCAAGAGTAATCTTTTGAGAAATGTCTCTCCTGCAAGGTTTCAAAATAATTAAAGCATGGTTTCCCACTTGCCAAAACACATACTTTAAAGCATATCCAAAAGTAGTTTATACATAGTATCAATATAGAGACAGTGTAGCAAATTGGTACCCATCTGTGAGCTATGATCTAATAGTGAATTAAGTTCTATCTTCAGAGAATTCTGTAACAGTGCACAATCTTCTAACTGAGGAACAGCCAACGGGGGAAGAGTTCTCTGTACAAAAATCAATGTAAAGTTTACATGCCAGCCCAAACAGAAAACTTAACAAATGCAGATAAAATAATGTTGATAAACAGAGGGAACCTGAGTCCCAAAAACTTGCAGACCCCAGCTTGGGGTAGTATCTTCTTGTCCAATATCATTTGAAGCACCATCATGACCATCAACTTCACATATCTACACAAATTCAGCAAGTTTCATGTAAGTACATTATATGATTAAAAAATATATATATATATATAAACAAAAAAAAAAGAAAAAACAATACAATCAACCATACAGTCTTCTTAAAATCATGAAGGGCTTCAGAAAGTTTATTTTCAGTCTCATTAGCCTCGTCATCATCTGAATCACAAAGTCTTGAAGCCTTTACAGGCTTAGACTTTATCTTTTGAATTTTGTCATGCTCTTTCTTGTGATCATTGAAAAGATCATCCAATCCAATCAACGTCTTCCTGGACTTTTGCTTTCGAATTTTCTCATATTCTTTCTTGTGATCATCCATTCCAATCAACATCTTCCTGAATTAAAAAACAAAACCAGACAAGACAGTCAAACATGCCCCATATTGTTGAAATTAAGGCTTTGATATTGTTACATTGTTGGAGGACTAATGCAAATTCATACAGCATTTGGTAAAACTAGGTTACTCATTGCCACACAAATGACAAAAACCCTGGCCAAAATACAATTAATACAGTAACACTTAACATTTAATGTTATTGTTAGCCCATAAATATAGCAGCAACGAGAAAAATCAAATTAAAATTATTCAAATATTAGAAGTACATAGTCGGATTTCAACATGTTTTTAACGGTCACTTAGAAGATTAAAAAAGCAGAAAACATAAAAAAATGCAAAACCTAATACATTAACCACAGCTTCAAAACAATACAAACTAGTATAATGAAATAAGAGTTCATGAAAATTTCAATTCGTCAATTAAACATCATTATACGGTAAAAGGAGAAGTCCTTGTACCATACATCGACAGAAATACTGCTATGTAAGAACACATAATCATACCAAAAGCTCCTAGAAAAGTGAAAATGTCAAATTAGTATTACAGAAAAAAATTGGTAAAAGGTTCAGGAGCAATTGATACTTCATAAAAATTGAAAAGTGAGAATCAAACAATTCAAAAAAGAGAGAATTATAAACCTTTTCTTAGTGGCAAGAATGGGTGGATCATTAAATTCAAAATCCAGATTATCGTCGGAATACATGGTTCAATTAACAGAGTAGGAGTAGTTCGCACTAATGATATTTTGCTCTTGCTCGCGAAGTAGCAGACGAAAATGCGGTTTTGAGAAAGTGCGACGAAAAGGAAGAGATGAAGCGCCAACTTATCAAGTGTGTTTTGAAAGTTTTGGCCTTTGTGGCGGTAATTGGTAACTGCCAAGAGAGTAGTACCAACTGGCAGGCGATTTAGGATTGTACGAGTAATTTTTGGACGCAGGAAACTAGAAACAAATACAATGCCGCCTACCTCTTTATGCTAAAAGGGAAATTTAGGATCTTGCTGAAATTTAAAGTGAAAATGGCGATTTTTGAGGTTTTTCATGTAAATTTATTTTTGGAGTTAGGTCGCATCATGTTCTCTTAGAAGATTAGATAAATGTTAAATCGTTGGTCTGTGTAGACGATTTTAAGCAAATTCAATTTTGTTATTCTGTTAGTCTTATTTTCGCGTTGAATAATTCATTTTAAATGTCTTAATTCAATTTTAGATTATGTTTTTCACTTATCTATCTTTAAATATATCATTATTCACCTATATTTTGTCAAATGCACAATTGTTATACGACACATCTTTCACTACCAAACTTAGTCCGAGTATTAGTAGCTCCTTACTTTCGTGAAACTTACTCCAAGTCAAAAGCAACATTCTCCACTAGTCCACTAATATTTAGTGAAGAACAATATTGGTTAACATTAATCTTTATGTCCTCAATTATTTGGTAAGATTGGTTAACATAAATGAAATCATGTAATTTGGGAATGTGGTGTTAATTCATAAGTGAGAACAATTGTCAACTCTACTTAAGCACAAAATATATGATTTTTTATTCCTACTAGTTGTACGCATGCGGCCCCCAAATTACACTATCGAATATTTAACCCTAACTCAACAAAGCATTTAGTTATAAAAAAATCAGTGAAGAATTTAGAAACATAGTAATAGAATTACCTAGTAAATAGATCAGCTATAATCAAACTCAATTCAAATAACTCTACAACAAACCCTAAATTCTTACCCTAAAAAATTGTAGTGATCAATAGAAATGAATTGAAAAGAACAGAATTCATAGCAAGAACCATTATCTATACCTAAAAATGAAGTTGCTTAGAACATCAAATTGCACTTCATCTGAAAAGGAATTAAAAATCCAGGTTAAAAAGATTAAGGAACTAGACTTTATTAATTCGAAGCCCTAAATTCATCCAATTCATTAAAAATGAATTTTTTTTCATTTGAACCCTAATTCCACCAAAGGAAAAAAACAGAAAAAGGACGAAAATGAAAAAAAAAAAAAAAAAAAAGCTAATAGCAGAATTCATAACGCAAACCATCATCCATACCAGAAAACAAGTTGAAATTAGAAAGAATGTAGGAAAAAAAATGCATTTTCTTCATTCGAACCCTAAATCCAACCAAAGGAAAAAAACAGAAAAAGGACGAAAATGAGAAAAAAAAAAATAACAACAGAATTCATAGCAAAACCATTATCCATACCTGAAAACAAGTTGAAATTAATTGAAACATCTAATTGCGGTTCACCTAAAAATGAATTAAAATCTAGGAAAAAAAAAATAATGAACTGGACTTTATTAATTCGAAGCCCTAAATTCATCCAATTCATCAAAAATGGATTTTCTTCATTCGAACCTTGATTCCAACTAAAGGAAAAAAATAAGAAAAAAATAAGAAAAAAAATATAGCAAGTTAAGAATCAAAAGTAACAGTGAAAAATTAGGAAATCCTAAGATTTGAGAAAATTAGGAGTAGATGATAAAAATCAGGCAAATAGCAAATATGAGATGAAAGGAGAGCAAAAAAAAAAAGCGAAAAAAAGGTAAATGAACAGGAAAAGGATAAAAAAACACAGCATAAAACACTTAGATGGTGATGTGGCCAATAAGAAGATGAAATGACGTCTGACATGGCAGCCTAATGTCAAAAACACTATTCATTTGCAAATGATGAATAGTGTTCACCTCTTAGAGGCTTTTTATAGTTTATGGATTATGGATTATGGATATGGATTATGGGTTATGGATTCATCCTAACCTTTATATGACTCCAGTATAATAACACAAACTTCATGGAAAATTTAAGCAAATAGCGTCCATTGAATGCAAATAGTGTCCTATCTATTTTCTTTCGTCGAGAATACTGAAAATGCAAAGGATTGTTATGGACCCTAGTAATTGAAGGAAATTAGTGTCCTTTGATCAAGTGTAATAACTATATATAAACGGGACAAATTATGGAGATAAAACACATTCAATTATTTTAGGTGGTCATAGTGTTTTGCTAGAAACCAACTATGATTTGTATCTAATATGATTAGTTTACTACTATTATAATCGGATCTTATGAAGTCACACATATAAGTAAGTGATTGGATATATATTGGCACCAAGAACATAAGATGCTCATGGAACACTTAAGTATGAGGAGTATATTGCGTATATTGATGGTGTGTTTGAGAATTAAACCACGCATTTAAATTATCATTAGTGTTTGTAACTTTCATTTGTGGAGTTGAAAGGGTGATGAAAAGTGTATAAATAGTGCCCTTGTTCATCTCATTTCTACAACACAACATTCTAGTATTCTCTACATATTTTCCACCTAAAAAGTAGTGAGAACATGAGTCTTCTTATTCCGCACTAGCATCCGTTCGATGCTTGTAGACCAACATTAGAGGAACGACATTTGACGTTCTATTATCTCAATTTTGGTTTATTTCATACTCAATTATATAACGTGGAATTCACGCATCAATGGTATGATATTCTTCTATATTTGATAATTCATATTATGATATGCATGCGATTCTGTTTAGATGTTAAGAAATAGTTTATTGCAATTCCGCTTTAGCATCTATATTCCTAAAGTAATTTCTTCAACTAACTCTACTACTTCAAAACGTACTCTACAAGAACTCCTTCAGCAGCGTTCGATCACAAAATTGTTTGGATACAACAAACTTAATCGACTTCTGCTATTCACACACAAAATAAAAGAATTATCAGTAACACCAAGGAAACGTGGTCATTGGACAACAAAAAAAGTACTCGCTTCGTTCCTTAAAGAAGTTCTCATTTTCCATTTGGGGTGTTCCGTTTGTTGTTCCCTAAAGAATCTTTTTATTTATATCACAAACTAAATAGTGCCCGTGCGATGCATAGTTTTATTAAATTTTCCGACAGAAATTACATTAATTTATATAAAGTATTACAACTATTAATAACATATTTCAAAATCAAATTCAACATAAAAATATGCAAAATTATTTTATAAAAGTTTAAACAAAAAAAATAATTTTTGTCATGAAAAATATAATTGACTTACGTAAAAATAGTCACAACTTGAATCATATTAGAATTAAGCATTGCAAAGAAGTAACCAATTGTATAAATAACAAAAATCCTAATAAAATTATATTATGTTTTAACCATCTCAAAATACCCAATACACTAAATAATACTCATTTAATAAATAAAATTAAAAAGATTTTATAAATATTTGAAAAAAAGATATAGTATATATGATTTTGTAATACATTAAATGATGTGAGTAATAAAGTCAATAATAAAAAAAAGTAGTCATAAAAATAATGACATCATCGAGGGAAAATTTTTGTTAAGGTTGTGACACGTTAGCAATTTTAAGTAGTGATGATGTCAACAGTGTTTTGTTTTAGTAATAGTTATAGATTATAGATTATAGACAAAAATAACCTTGTTCATCCTCATTTTAATATTTAATAATGTTTATGGTACCCACATATTTTTCATTAACTTTATTTTAACATTTTTATATTTATTAGCACTAACTTTCTTTTTATATTTTTTAATGTTTATTGTACCTACTTTTTCTCCATCAAATTTATTATTTAATAAAATAATATTTTCACTATATAAAAGATACTATTTTTTTAATTCTCCTGAACATTTCTTTGGGAACTTCATTAAGGAACGGAGAAAGTAAAACAATATGCTATCAACTAGATTTCTTTTACTGTATTCTCGACAACGACCAAAATTTGACAACGGTTAGCCATATTACCACTAAAACAAAGATATAATTTATATCAATTACTTTGAGATTTTTGCTCTTAGAGCAAGTTGGGTCCAACACAAGAAAATGAGAATTATAACATGATTTTTAATTTACTCTTCATGGTGGAAGGTTGGTGGATAATGTTCACTTCTATAAATCTTTAGAATTAATGACCTTTTTTCAAATTTATGTTTCGGGATATATGTTTATCAGATAGTATTATTTCTTGGATAACGAAATGTTATTCTTTGTCTCATACTCTATTTTGATAAATTTAAAACATATTAAGTGGAATCTACTCTCACCTTATCTTGCTCAAGTTTTCAAACACCTATCCATGATGATCTCTTTCTTGGTTCATAACAAAGACTTAAGGTTTCATACTAAATGTTAAAGAGTGTGTCCCCTTCAACTTTTATTTCTTAAGACTTATTATTATTTTCTATTGGACATGAAAGGTGAAATACCTTATAGACACCTTGTTGTATCGTTGAGTTCTAGGAAACTTAAGTACATTTTTGCCACAACGCAACTTCAAGGAAGTTTTCACCAATACTAGCAATGTGGGCTCTAAGAAAAGGTCAAGTTCGAGGTTCGACAAAAAACCTCAAAGTCTGACAAAAATGTTTGAAGTCACACATCCCAAGCACCTCGAATATAATAGCATCAATGCCCATTAAAGAAACAATTACTACGTAAGTTTTTCTCCGTAGCCCCTAATATCATTAGCTCAAGTCTTAGTGTATATACTTCAAACGTGTATTCTTGTCTCTTTGCTTGAATTTATACACGATCCTTTGAGTTTTTCTTCCATGTAACAAACTCTTCCGATTCCTCATTTTTCTATCTCCTGCAATTTCACTTGCAAGTCTTTTTCCTCGAGCAAGACACCAAGAAAATACACATTTGAAAAGGAACAATATCGATACTCCACTAAAACACTGAAATTCATCAAATCTATCCATAAATTAATCATCGCAATCATAATTAAATCAACATTTTTCACAATGCTTGGACCTTTTATAACCAAATGCAGTTATGCATTCACTTAATGGAGACACTTCTCAATTTCAGAATTGAAACTTTGCTAACAATTTGAGGAAGAACCAATTAGATTGTACGAAGAAGACATTGTTAAGAGAGAGGGGAAAAGTGTTAAAAGGAAGAATCAAGTTAGGTTAAACAAATCAACGAGGAAGAAAGATATAGATTGAAGATCTAAAATGGTGTAATGACTTGAGAATTAAGTTTTGTATAGTTGAACAATATCACTTCTTCAAATAAGATCACAATTTTATTTCAATACTTATTTCTTTTTGTTTTAAATACCTGAGTACTTCCTCTAAATTTTGCACTTTTTGAGCACCGTTCACAAATCGATTTTAATTTTTATTTTAATTCTTAATTTATAGAGTGGAATTTTATTTGATTGTTTTCAAAAAGATTTATTAATATTAATATTTTAATAACTTGACCATCATAAAAAGTTCAACCACTTTAATATGGATTTGCTTTTGAAAGGTTAAATTTGGAGCTTCCAAAATCATATCTTTTCTAAAATAAATTATATTCACTATATGTGAAATGAAAAACATTTGGTCGTAAATTTCTATTGTCGTCTTCCATGATTGACAATTAGCATCGCCATTTGTATACAATCATCCTCACGACTGTTCTAGCTTTCTCTGACAAAAACTTAACAATCATCCTCTCCATTCTTGCACGCAATTTCCTCTTTTTCTCTTCCATTTGTATACAATCTTACAGAAACTTCACTTGCATTCAAAGTTAGCTTCCATTAATGGCTTATTCTCTCTCTACCACAACACCAACTCCTTCAACCTTCACTAAACCCTTCCCTCCTCTCCCCTTTCTTTCTTTACAAAATCGGAAAACCCATTACAATTCCTCCAAGAGACTCTCAAATCTTCCATTACTTCGAGTCACTGCTCCTTCTAGAACAATTACTGGCTCTCCTGAAGAAGAACAAGAACTACCCACTTTCTCAAACGATGGAGTTTCCCCTGATACAGAAGAAAAAGAGGAATCTTCAAAATTCACTTGGCGAGATCATTGGTACCCAGTCTCTCTAATCGAAGACCTCGATGCGCGTGTCCCAACCCCTTTCCAGCTTCTTGGTCGTGACATTGTTTTGTGGTTTAGCAAATCCAGTAATCAATGGGTTGCTTTGGATGATAAGTGCCCACATCGTCTTGCACCTCTTTCTGTAAGAATTTAAAACTGGATTTTGTGAATTCTTAGTGAAATTCATTTCCTTTTTGGACTATTTGATTATGTGAAATTTGGGTTTTCCTTTGTTTCTTTAGGAAGGGAGGCTAGATGAGAATGGAGATTTGCAGTGTTCATATCATGGTTGGTCTTTTAATGGGTGTGGATCATGTACTCGGATTCCCCAGGCCCGATCAGAGGGTCCAGAAGCTCGTGCTGTAAAGTCTCCTAGAGCTTGCGCCACAAGGTTCCCAACTATGGTGTCTCAAGGCTTGCTTTTTGTTTGGCCTGATGAGAATGGGTGGGAAAGAGCTAATACTACTCAACCTCCAAGGTAATCTAGTCACTAAATTTGAGGAATCTGTAGTTTAATACTAGTACTGATTATGATTATTCTTTGTTTTTTGTATATTATATTGATTAGTCTTTAATTAGTAATAAATACATACTAGTATCTAGTAAATGATTGGTGGTTGTTTGTTAATTGGTTTTTATATTCTCCAATATAGTGGACTAGTGGTACATTGATGATTGTACAAATGAATTATCTAATTTTGGGTGGTACTTTTTATTTGGTAGATTGCCAGATGACTTTGATATGCCTGAGTTTGCCACAGTATCTATCCAGCGTGATCTGTACTATGGTTATGACACTTTGATGGAGAATGTCTCTGATCCCTCACACATTGACTTTGCTCATCACAAGGTTTGACTTTGCTTTGGACTTTTGTGCCTGTGTTTTTTCTTAATTATGTAGAGGTGATTCTGATCACTAAGGACATAGACATAATGGTAGCATGAATTTAAATTCATGTTGAAGGCGTTGAATGGGTGCTGACACTCCGTCACCAATATACTTTGTCGGTCCCTCTGAGTTTGCAACATATGTTCGTGCTTTTTGAGTCTTGTTGTCAACTCAAAGGGTCGAAGGTAGTACTTTCCTAGTTGAGATAAGAACTTTGTGTTTCTAAATACTCGTTAAATAGTTCAGTCGAAAAATAAGCAGGTGTATTCAAACTTTATGCAAAACAATGAGACAGTGCTAAAACATTAACTGACTGCTTGACTCTTACGGACCGTTTGGTAACCGGTACTAAATGGTGGGAATGGTAATGGAAAATTAGTGTTAATTTAGTAGAAATATCTCTTGACAAATTTAATGGACATGTATATTTTCCTTCAACAATCTCATTTTCTTCACAAAATTTATTCCAATACATTACCATTTGAGCTTGTGATATTAGGTGGTAATGGAAAATTATGAAGAAAAACACTTTTTTATGATCAAATTTTCATTACCATGGGAATGAAATGATACATACCATGAAAATTACACAACAAATCATTCCAATTACCACCAATAAGTACCGTCAACTAAACCGGCCGTTAGTTTATTATTTTAGTTGATCTGTAATTATGATTTTGAATAAACATTTTCTGGTATTATGCTTCCATATCTTGTCAACAAGCACATGTAGATACATGGCATCAAAAGGGTTCCTTTGTTTTTTCTTTCAAACAACTTGACAAGGGGTACTTTGTAACAATTTAACAATGACTACTATAGGTTACTGGAAGGAGGGACAGGGCCAAGCCTTTGCCATTCAAGGTTGAATCCAGTGGTCATTGGGGCTTTGCTGGAGCTAATGATGATAACCCAAGAATAAGTGCTGAATTTGTTGCACCTTGTTACTATATGAATAAGTAAGTTCTTTATTGTAACTACTTTATTGATAATAACTGTGTTATTTGTGTTGGAATGTGGTTTGAGAAAATTTAATTGCACTTCTATTTTTGTTGTGTTCGCCTTGTTGTGTAACCCTGAAAAGGCTTTGCATAGGTCCTAGAAGAAGTAAGCTAGTATTGACTGATTGAGGGGCTAGTCTCCTTTTTCAAGAACTTTTATTTCATCATGATTCGTACGCATGTGTTTTGCTCCATATAGCATGAACTTCCTTTTGTCCTCTGATATGTATCCTTTATAATGGTATGAATTCTAAGAAAATTAAGATGAAGAATAGTTGGCTAAACAAGTACTCCTGTATGTCGGGTTTTTTGTTCATGTTACGGTAGTTTATATAATCAAGAAAGATAATGTCATGCAAATGTAAAAGTACATGTTGGGTAGAAAGCGGGAGTAGGGAGATTGAGATTGCAAAATCTCAGAAATGAATGAATAAAGATTAAAATTTGTTGAACCGCATGTAGGAAAATTGAGGATATATTTGGGATGCTTGTGTGCTAGAAAACATCAAAGTAGCAAAAAGAAACAAACTAACACAAAATGGTGGACAATTAAAAAGACATTGGATGAAGTATGTTGTTTTTGGGTCATAGAAACATAGCAAATGAAATAGTTGGTGAGGAAGTGAAGGCAATTTCTTTTCTCAACTGAAATGTGACATTTTATCTTTCAAATAATATTGGTGTACAAACTCATTTCCTATGGTAATCTGTTGATGTGTCTATTAAGGTTGTAATATACAATGTAATTATAATGATGATGACATTGATACGATTTTAGGACATGTTTCACTTCATTCTCATTCATAGGTGTAATGAAGTGTAATAAGTACAAGGATAAGAATATTTTAGTCTTGGATGAACACATCAAGGATCGATGGAAGGAGTATTTTAATGATTTATTTAACGGAGAACAAGAACATGTTGTAGAAGACACAACAATCATTCCCTTGGATGAAAATAGTGATTTATGCGAAGAATATAAAAATCAAAGGTGGATAAGGCTTTGAAGAAAATAAAGGTAAAGAAAATTGTTGGGCCTAATGTTACACCTACTAAAGTATGGAGATGCCTAAGGATGATTGAGGTGACTTGGCTAACTGATGTATTCAACAAGATTTGGAGGACAAACAAGATGTCTAATGACTAGAGAAGAAGTTCTTGAATACCTATTTACAAGAACAAAGGAGATGTCCAAGATTGCTCTAACGTTTGTAGAATGAACTCATGAGACATACTATGAATTTATAGCAAAGAGGGATAGAGACACGTATGAGGAGATGTACCTTTATATCAGAGAACCAATTTGGATTAATGCTAGGGAGATCTACCATGAAAGTGATTCATCTTATGAGACAAATGTTAAAGTACTATAGAGGTAGAAAAGAGACTTGGATACTGCTATATTATTTGATTGAGGTGTGCCTTTAAGTTAAAGGGTACGTTTTATCGAATGACTATTAAATCGGTGCTACTATATGGATCAATATGTTCGATTTTTAAATAAGATCATAGTAGAAAGATAGGGTAGTGGAAATGTGAATACTTCGATCGATGAGTAGACATACTATGAGGGATAATATTGAGGAAACGATGAAAAATAATTGTTTAAGATGGTTTGTGCATGTGCAAAGATGGGGTATTAGCGAACTAGTAAGGAAGATAAAAGTTAGAGCTTAAGAGACTTAAAAAGAGGGCGAGGAAGACCGAAGATTACCTAGAGGAAAGGAGTGGAAAAGGATATGGATGACCTAGACTTACAAATTGAGATGGTAGAATATCAGAATCAATGGAGAATAATAATCCATGTGGACGACCATTGGAACTGATATATTGGTTCTTTTAGCCCACCCTAATCGTGTTTCACTTAATTCTCATTGGTAAGGTGAGCAATATGATGTAGTTATTAGGTAGATTTAATGTTTTTACATTGGAATTTATGGAAGCATGAGTTGTGCTTCATTCAATCTTCTCTTGTTGGAGTGATTAGTACTTTTGTAATGACTTTAAGATTACTGTGCTAATATACCAATGATTAATACATAGTTTTGCTGCATGATCTGAAAATTTAAGATGTATAATAATTTTTAGTTTTGTTAATGGGCTTTTAGATGATTAATCTTATTTTGTTTTTCTCTGTTCAGGATAGAGATTGACACAAAACTTCCCATAGTTGGTGATCAAAAGTGGACAATATGGATTTGTTCCTTTAACATACCAATGGTGCCTGGCAAGACACGTTCAATTGTTTGTAGTGCTCGTAACTTTTTCCAGTTGACAGTGCCAGGCCCTTCTTGGTGGCAGGTGAGTTGTTAAAGGTTTGAATAATGATCTCCCATGTAGGCTTATGATATAACTTAGCAGAAAATCTGGCAATGTTTCATTACTTAAGTCATTGCTACTGTTTCTACTATCTACATCTAATATCTTTTGTTGGTTTATGTTTAAAGCTACCATCACCGTGATACTGAATAAACGGTCAATCTCGATTACTACCATCCCACCTTTAAATGTGACCCTATAGACTAATATCGAGAGAGTATAGACTAATATCGAGAGAGTGACACCACCATCCACCCCAATATTGTATGGCTACATTTGGTCGAGTGATCATTTACTATGAGAGATCTCTAAAACTGAGATCTTGAACTCTGATGGTGCAATTCAATCATTTAAGTATGGTGGGGCGCGGGAAGTAGGAGTACCTAATGCTGGTAGATGGACAGTAAGAACGAGAGAGAGAAGGTTGGAGTAATTCACAAGTTCAGAATGCTGAACTGTGGTGGTAGCTATGTGTGGGAAAGGGTGGCTTGTGTTTTGGTTAAGTAGGGTAACTAAGAAGCTAATTTGCAACGACATCTAATCATCTCTTTTTTATTTTTCTTTCTAAAAGAGCAATATATTCCATAATTTTTTGCAGAAGCTGGGTATCTTTTGTTTACGAAAAACGGGTTTTGACAGTTATTACCTAGCATTTGTTAGTAGCATTTTTGGACACACCGGCAAGATGTACATTTGTGGTTGTGCTTGTCGCCAAGTTACAGCTTTTCTACAATAATATAATCTCCTTGCAATAGATCCTTGATTGTTTGCTTGGCAGTATACATTTCACTTTCATTATGAGAGAATTTTGTGTTGGAAGCTTCCTGCAAAATTTTCATTGTTCTTATCGACTATTATAAACATTTCACTTACATTGGCAGTATATAATCGGCCCTTACTGTTCTTTGTAACTTGAATTTTTGTGATTATCTATTAGCAGGAATCTTGGACTCCTTAAAGAGGGCTGGAGGAAAGGAATATAACCTTGTACTCTGTCAGCAATTTCTGATTTGTTGATACTTGTGATTGTTTTAGGTGGTACCTAGATGGCATGAACATTGGACATCAAACAAAGTGTACGATGGTGATATGATTGTGCTTCAGGGTCAAGAAAAATTCTTCCATTCTAAATCAACAGAGGGTTCTGAAGATATTAATAAGCAGTATACAAAAATTACATTTACACCAACACAGGCAGATCGTTTTGTTCTAGCATTTCGTAACTGGCTCAGACGGCATGGCAATGGCCAACCTGAATGGTTTGGTTCGGTGAGCCAACAGCCTTTACCATCAACGGTTTTGTCCAAACGTGAGGTGAGTAAGCTTCTACGTGTAAAAATTGCTGTGACTTTATTTATCTCATCGTACTCGATCATGTATACTCTCGTTTGTTTCATTTGTTGGTGTGCCTAAGATAATTTGTTCAGCTGCATAGGCGACAGAATATGTAAAAGTTGTGTGGTGGTTGTATTACATGCAGATGCTGGATAGATTTGAGCAGCACACTCTGAAATGCTCGTCGTGTAAAGGAGCTTATGAAGGTTTCCAGTTATGGCTAAAAATAACGATAGGCACAACCGTCATTTTTGCAGCAACAGCAGGTATCCCTGCATCCTTGCAGTTACGTATAATTTTAGGTGGGCTTGCCATTGTTAGTGCTGCCGTGAGTTATGCTTTGTATGAGCTGCAGAAAAACTTTGTGTTTGTTGATTATGTACATGCTGATATTGATTAGTACTATGTTGCTCTCTCAAAGGAAGAGTGGTGGACACAGCTGTAGATAAAATCTTTGGGAAACTATTTTTGACATTGTCTAGTAGTTTATGTCAATGTTGGTATTGTCAAATATGTAAGGACTTTTGGATTGCAATAGAATACTTGTTAGTTAATCTCTTCGTTGCCATTTGATATTTCCATATAGAATATTCCATTTTATAACAGAGAAGTTTGTACATGATTTCTCATGAAAATCTATAGGTTAACTTATATTCATATGATATGCTGTTAGATTCGTCTCATTTTATAGAATTTTATTATATACTTTTTATGATTTTTGTAAAATGTATTGATATACGTATAAAGCGACAAACGCATTCTTTGAAAATTTGCAAATTTCAAGTTTCAAAATAATCTGATGCACATTCATTATTGAGGCCATTGAATGCTTAGTCTTTTACCGTCTCAGTATAATATTCGTGGGACTTCGGTAGTTTGAGTTTGTGTAGGAACTAGTTATCTTTTGGGGTTGCTAAATTAATCAAAGAGTGATGGATTTTGATTTACCATACCCTCTTCTCTTTCTTTTGATATCTCTTCTTCAAATTCCCCTTTACGGTCTTCACTAAGAGTAGGTGATTTGTTAGGATTTCCTTCTAAGAGCCCTATAGCTCTCCTCACTTGTCTATGGTGACTTAAGTATTAAAATCTTGAGATATAAGATCAAACCATGTTCGCCCAGGCAGTCGGGCTAGACTTCCCTCATTCCTCTTCTTCCTTATGTGCAACTTTTTTCGGTTATCTTTTTGTAGCATTCGGGGTAACATGTCGACCTTGCATTTCTTCCTCCTTCGGAGCGTATGATCCCCGGGATAGAGTGCCATACTGCCCTTTCTTTTTGGCCAAAATACGTGCATATGCATCTCAACTAGGGGTGTGCAATGGGCCGGGAGCCTATCGGCCCAGCCCTTTATTCGACAGGTTTTCAATGGGCCGGGCTTGAAATGGGCTTGAATTTTAAAGGATTAACTTTTACTATACACAAAGGGGGCTAAAAAAGGCTTTTGACGAGCCCTAAATGGGCTTCCTATTTTTATTACTTAATATTTTTACCAAATAACCCAGTATTTCAGTTGTTGCTGTATATAGATGGAGGATTCATAACTAGATTTATCCTATATTTATTATTGTAATCCTTCCCATATATATATATATATATATATATATATATATATATATATATATATATACATATATATACATATATACATATATATATATATATACATATATATATATATATATACATATATATATATATATATATATACATACATATATATATACATACATATATATATACATATATATATATACATACATATATATATATATATATATATATATATATATATATATATATATATATATATATATATATATATATATATATATATATACATATATAAATATATACATATATATATACATATATACATATATAGATACATATATACATATATATATACATATATATATATATATACATATATATATATATATATATATACATACATATACATATATATACATACATATACATATATATACATACATGTATATGTATATACATGTATATGTATATATAGTCGATCCAAATACACAAAAGTTAAACGTTAACGCTCACAATCCTCATCTACCCTATCCAACTGAGTTGGTCTCCTACGCCTCCTACGATAGTAAGAGGCGTTCGGATGTCGCTCTGGCAGTGGAGGGGACTGGTACTGTGATGGCTGTGAACCTGTGATGGCTCAGCCTGCAAGGTCCCCGCAACGTCAACGGGGTATGAATGGTCCATCTCCTCCAAATGATAGTCATAAACAGGAGATGAGACGTGCGTATGGGCGGTAGTCGGTGAGGACTCTGCAGCGACTTCTGGTATGAAGTGCTGGAACTGCGAGCCGACGAGCATGCCATGTGCAATCTCCCTCACCGGCTCCTCGTGGCTGTACCGCATCACTGCTGCCGCACCTTGTGCCTGCAATTAATATTTAGTTAATGTAACTTTATATTATTTAATTGGCAGCTTAATCATATAAATGCAAATGAAGACTTACAAATTGGGTCATCGTAGGCGTAGCAGGTGCGTAATGTGCTGCTGCGAAGATGGCACATGGTGTCATCCATCGGCGCGTGATGGAGAGGAACCACGGCATGTAGTCTGGTGTAGTAGGTGCGCCATGTACATCGATCGGCGCACCTTGTGCCAGGAGCTCCAGTCTACCATCCCAACGAGCGATGTGACGCCAGTTGATCTCCATCCAGTTTGCCCCACCTTGATTTTTGCGCGAAATCAGGTGTAGCTGGGGTTCAGTGTCAAAAGGCGGTGGAATGCCCTGTACCAACCCATATTGGCGCATTACGCGCTCTGGTAGATGTACTTCGACAATGTCGAAGCATATGAGTGGCACAGAAGCCCGCCACGCACCTGAATGAATCCCCCAGTGTTCGGGTACAGCTGCGTAGGCTTCCGCAGGGTATGGGTCCCACAAAAACTAAAATACATATTATGAAAATGTAAGTGATATGTTAATTAAATTGTACTAATGTTAATGAGTACTGAAATGTTTACTTGGTTAGGTTGTAGCAGGTCTAACTCGGTAGAATCCGAGACCGGTGCCGGTGTGTTTGCGCGTCCGGCGTGCAAAATTCCACCTTGAATCGCACGCAACATCTGGTGGGGGTTGTGGTGGAGGAGCAGTATCACCACGACCAACGGTTCTGTAAGGTTAGCCGATGAGAATATGCTCCCACGCCCACAGCTGAACATTTGAAATGAAATTAGTATATAATTCTACTGCACCGGATTAGAGTTAATTGTTAATTTTATTACCTGTAATATGACTATTGGCCCCGCAATCTCCTTGACGTTCTTTTGGGCAGCACCACATATCCTCCTATATAGGTATCCAAGAGCTGCGGAGCCCCAGCTATACTCGGCGATGCGCTCCCACGTGTCGTCAAGTAAAGTTAAGTAAAGGAGCTGTATTTGGTTGTTTGTTTTATCGGCAAACAACACAGCTCCTATCAAGTATGCTGGCGTACCTCGAAATGGTGCCTTCATCAGCATCTTCGAGGAGATGCGAGAAGGTCTGAACTAATCACGTGCAACGCAAACCGCTTCCCCTGATCACTTCCGGTGGAGGGCGCTCTCCCAATATGCGATGCACCATGTCACGCCAGCCTGATAGCTAGCGTCCGGCTGTACACACGGCACGTCCCTCGATGGGAAGCTGCGTTAGTAAGGCTACATCAAGCAATGTGATGGTAGCCTTACCTAGAGGGTGATGAAATGTATGCGTCTCCTGTCCTGACGCCATCTCTCGACCAGTGCTGTGATAATGGCACGGTCAACTCTGTCGTATGCAACGAGGTGAAAGTCGTAGAACCTCGCTAGCTCTAAGTATGGGATGATCTTATCATCGATCACCCATGGAACGGAATCTAGATGCCTGGTGCCTAGCGTTTCTGCATCAGACACCTATGAATATTGAAATATAAATAAGTTACTTGTATGTTAGCATTAGTAAATGTAAATCACAACTATCGTACACCTAACATGGGCATCCCAAAGAGGAATACTCCTGTGCTGATGCTGCATAGTCAAGACACTAGGATCTAGGGGTCCTGGAGCTGCTGGATCCATCTCCTTTATGTGACATGCTTACGAATACCAGCCATGAACCACGACCATGCACTTATATTCTCCTTCTCTACCAAGGCAAAGGGTAATGAAAATATTTCCTTATCACCATCTTGGGCAATGGCAGTCAATAAGGTATGACAATATTTACCATACAAGTGTGTGCCGTCAATGGCGATAAGAGGTTTACAATAATTGAAGCCTTCAATGCAAGGTTTAAAGGCCCAAAAGACATGTTGGAAGGTCCTAATATTAGGTTTCACATATACAGCCGAGTCATTGTCTTCTTAAAATACCACTCAAGTACTAACCCCGGGTTGGAATGTTGCAAAGCTTCTAAAAAGCGTGGAAGGAGTGAGTAAGAACCTTCCCAGGTCCCGTAAATGGAAAACAACGCTTGTCGCTTTGCACACCACGCTCGCTTATAATTCACATTCACACCAAAACGATCTTTAACCATCTGCCATACGACAGATACCTTAATGGATGGGTATTTAGCAACACAATTTCTAATAACATTGTTAACGACAGAAGATGTCAGGTGAATGTGTCCAGCCGAAACAGTGTCACTACCCAATACACAAGAACCATGCTTACCCTTATAGGTAACAATACGCCATGAAGATAAATAAGAATCAAACGTAGCCCTAAGTTTCCACGAACAACCCTGCTTGCACTTCAAGGTAAGGACAGTTTGGTTCGAGGTCTCTGTTCTGTACTCCACATTTCTGCGAATATGATACACTCTGATAGCTTCCAACAACGATTCCTTGTTATCAAACATCATACCCTTCTCAAACTCTCCCTCTTCGGTGTATGTGGTATCACAAGCCCAAGTCCTCCATGAGTTGTCCTCCTCATACTCGTCTAAAGGTGGACAGAGGGCATAAGGTGTTGGAGGAATGATTGTAGGAATGTTGCCTAGGGTCATGTCATTTGCTAGCGCATTCTCATCGACATCCACATCGTCCTCAGAAGGATCGTCAATGAGCTCATTACTCTCATTTTCATCATCCCAAGGTCCCATCTCAGCAGTTTCTCCTAAGTTAACCATTGAATTAATTGGAACTTGATTTGTAGGGGGTTGAGAAAAATTACAAGATGCGGAAGAAACGATGGGATTTATAGTTTTCTGAGTTAATATAGGCATAGGTATGGGAGTAGGATTAGAAGCAACTACATTCCCTAATGGTATACTTCTACGTATAACTCCAAAGAGGGAATTTGGGTGGACTTTGAATGCTCCCACATAGCATCTATAGCCTCATAATCCTCAACAGGAAAGGCAAGCAATTCTCCACTCATGTCATATTTAAAGCTTATATTTACGGTATATCTAGTAGGGTCCAAACCAATATTAGAACATATAAAACGTTTAAAGTGGTTCAAATCCATGTTCGAATTGCAAGCAAACAGCTTACGTCTTCCCCCAACATAATGAACTTTGACACTACTTTCTCGAATACAACCATTCCAAAAACATACTATAGTCACGCGAAATGATGCCATTTTCTACATTAATACAAAGAAAATCAACATCAACATCAACTCATGCCCATACAAGTACATTACATTCATTTGATTATAATCTTTTTTGGTCTAAAAATTATTAAAATCCATAATCTAACTAAGTTCATACATATGTAATACACATAAAATCCAAATAATAAATCAATTCATAAGTTCACAAATAATATTTCTATTACCAACATCAACATCAATATTTCTAATAATATTATCAACATTGAATTCAACTAATTCAAAAACATTACTTCAAAAAACAACATAAAGCTATAAAAACAATTAAAAATTACCTCCAATACTTATGGATGATTAAGAATAGTCTTGATTTAACAACTACTAACCTACACTTGAAAAAATAAGCAAATTTGGTTAAAACCCTAAAAAACTACGTATACACCAAAAAAACACAAAAAAGTTTACCTTTGGGCAAGGTAGAGTATCCCACACTAATTTTGAAGTGCCAAATTGAAAGAGGAATGCAAGAATTGATGGATTGAATTAATGGTTTTAGAGGGAGAATGTAGAATGTGAAGTAGGGTTTTGAGAAATGGGGAAAACTGCGAAAAACAGAAACTGATCTGCATATTTGTGGAGCAGGTCTGTTCGTAGTTAGTAACTGCGAACAGCTCCAAACCACAGGTTTGGGATTTTCACGCTTACTTTTGGAATTTTTTTGAAACTTAGTTTATTTAATTAATTTTTTTTTGTGGCTTAAGGATTTCTAATTTTCACTTGACTCAGCCTATTTAAAGTCAAGTCCGACCCGCCTCTTATCCAGCCCATTACACAAGTCTAATCTCAACACATGCTATGCCAAAAATATAAAATTTGTGGGAAGAATTGAAACTAAACTAGTGTGTAAGGACATAAAGCAATGAAAACTTGCCAAGAAATAATGACACCATTTCATGCTCATATAAAAAGAAGAGTTTTTTTTTCAAGACCCGAATTAATATAATAGAAATAATAAATCGAAAAAAGAGTAAATTGATGAAATACTTTTAATTTCAAAATCAAAAGAACGATTAGGTTGAATGATCTGAACAGAACAAGAAGAGTCGGTCTTTAGATGAAAGAAATTAAAGACCGAAGATTCGATCTAGAATTAGAAAATAAAGGCTTGTGAAGACTCAAGATGTTAATTCAAACATATTAAATTAATCAAGAAATTAATTAATTGGTCCAAAATCATATTTAGTATGAAAAGGGATTTTATTTATGTTTATTTGGTGACAATTCATATGTATTCCTCTAATTATTAGTCGATTAAAATGTGATTTAAATAAGTTAAAATAATCAAAGTCATATTATTATTATCACATGTTATTATGTAATGGATTAATTATTAATTTGGTGATACGATCTTATATGTTAAATAAAATGGACTAATTATTTATTTTATTTTAGTCACACGTTTTAAATAATAAAATAATATAAATAAATATTATTAATTTGGTCACACGTTTTTATTGTTAAAAGAATTAAAGTATTTATTAATTTAATTAAGAATAATGTGTGGAATGTAATTCCTTTATTCCTAAATGTGTGGAAATAGTCCTTATTGTTACTAGGTTCAAATTTAAAATAAACCTAAAGTTTTACTAAGTTAAATTATTTATCCTATAAAAATCAAAAATTAATTTAAAATATTATTCATTGTTCCAATCGGTTTTAATATAAATTAACCGATTTAGAAAAATAAATTAGATTACTAGGTTGTTGCTATTTTTGGAACTAACATTGTAGTAATGCTATATATTTGAAGCTTTATCAACACTTGAAGAACATTGGCCAACAACTCTAATACATCTAATGTTTAGAATTTGCTTAAGAATTTTAATTTATTCTTCAATTGTCTGTCTCTCATCTATTGTGATAGGTTCTAATGTTTTAGAGAGTTAGATTAGAAATTGTTTACGCCTCAAAGTTAAAATACTTTTGAAAGTATTTCGTTTGTCACTAAAGTATGAGCGTGGGATTTATCTTTGGTTAAGATGGAACTTGTAGACCATTTATAGGGGAAGAATGTTGTATGAGAAAATAATGGGTTTTCTTAGTGGTCTATGCTCTGATTAATAAAAGAGGATTGAATCCTAAGGGTTGACAAAAAACCCCTAAGCGGAGAGTAAGCTATTGATAGTCAAACCTCAATAACAACCAATCGTGTTTTGTCTGCCTTTGAATTATGCACTTTAATATCTTTTTTTAATAAGTTGTGAAAATCGACCTGATGCGTGTTTGGGTTGGAATTCTTCAATGTAATGTGAAGATGCAAACCAGCCTTCAAATCCACACAATATAAAAACAAAACAAGCCCAAAACACACATGAAACAGTGATATGATTCACACAAACAGAACAATGTTTGTAAGGTGTATCTTGAATTGAAAGACTAGGAGTTTTGATCCTCCAAGGCCATCAATTCCCTTAATACAACCAAGGACTACTCTCAGTTGCAAAAGGCGATGATCTTGCACTACTCAAGATCGTTGAATGTTCATACACATTCAAGGAAGAAACAAAGGATAAAAAATCCAATGAATTCTGATTTCTGAAATTTTCAAACTTAAACTTGTTTATTACAATGCTAGGGACGCCTATATATAGACTTGGGGAAAGGGGAAAGTACATTGGCAAGCTAAGGACACGTATAACTAATTATAACGGCCATTAAAAGGACACGTGCACAACATGTGCTTATTTAAAAGAATGAAAAACACCCTAAACTAAGCATTCTGATTTCTGACAACAACTTGCTGACCAGGTGACCTTCCACACCCTTTCTTGTGTCCTTCCAACGGTTTATAATGGTCACTAAGAGTCTTGGTAGCAAGTTCCTAGTGTAGAGATTCCATTTCTACCCTTGGTGGCACAAGATACCATGAAACATGATCGGGCCAAAGCATGCTAGGTCAGCTGGTCACAACAATTCTGAAATGCTGATTTGTTCCTTTCTGGCACACCTTGCGACTGGCTGACCTTCACAACTGATTTCGGTGGGTTGTCTATGATGTATAGCGACGGTCTTGGGCCAAGGCATGAAGGTCCATGTACCAAGATTCCATTTTCATCTTCCATGGCCTCTGAGTCCCTCTTGGTTACGCTGTGCAAGGCGTGCAAGGTAAGCTGTTCGTCAGTTGTTGCTGTGCCCTACTGTGCTTCTGTTTGGTGTCTTGTTTCTTCTTCTTGTGTTGATGAATCAGTCTCCTTGCTTGAATTTGACTCTTGGTTTAGCTCTTCATCCATGTTGCTCATGTGAGTCATCCTTGAACCATCCCAAATTGGTTCAATCCCCCCTTCTTTTGAAGGAATTGTCCTCAATTCCACATCCCCTAAGTAAGGAGCCAAGTCCCTTGCTTTGAAAGTAGGAGATATGCCAAATCCTTCTGTTATGTCCAATCCGAATGAGTTGTCCCCATATTTAATAATTATCTGAAATGGTCCCATAGCCTTGGGCTTTAACTTATGCTTCCTGAAGTGAGGAAACCTTCTTTGCTTGAGTAGGATCCATGCAAATTCACCAAGTTGCATTAGTTTGCTCTGCTTTACTCCTCTGTGTTTGAATCTTGCTTTTGCTTTCTTCATCTTCTCATGCACTAGTTTGTGGGTTTTCAGGAGGTACTCATCTTGCCTTTGATCATTAGTGTTATATCTGTACAAAACAAAGAGATCAATTAGTGATGAATCAGGAGGAACAACTGAAAACTTCTTACTTATAGGCTTATCTTCCTTGGTGCTCACTGTCCAACAGTGACCTGCTGCCTTATAGTTTTTCCTCATTATTAAGTGTGTAGGTTGCTTGGTTTTGGGGAGAGGTATAGCTTTCTTCCCCTTAAGGGTGGTGTGAAAGTTTTTCCTAATCACAACAGCCCTATGTTCTTTTTCCTCAAGGTATATAAGCTCTCTTTCTGATTCTGAATCAGAAACATAAGGTGCTACCTCCCTTGATTCCTTCTGAATGTAGGTTGCATCAGGTTCATCGTTATTAGTAATGGTGCCCATCTCTTCCTCCTTACCATTGATGCTAACAAGGATGGTCTTAGGCCTCTCCTTGCTCCTAATTTCATCCCACTCAGCTAGGGTGAAGGATCTATTGTTAGGGCAATTGACTTTTAAGTGACCATAACCATGACACTTAAAACAAACAACATCTTTGATTGGTGTGACTCTCTTACTCTTAGACTCAATGCTACTGGTCTTGGTGGAGGAACTAGTGTTCAAGTGCTGTTGATTGCTACTATGCACAGATGGTTCATTAATTTGTGTAGCTCTTTTCTTGGAATATTGCTCTAATAGCAGTGCATGTTCACTATCTTGGGTGAGTGTGTTCCATTGCATAGAGAGTTGCTGTGTGTAATTGCTAGGCACATACTTCCTCCTCATCTTTTTCTTAAGTTTCTCCCAAGATTTCAGCTTCTCTTTCCCTTCCCTCAACCTCTGCCTTTGAACTTTCTCCAACCATGTGGCAGCTAGTTTAGTGAGTTTTAATTTGGCCATTTTGAATTGCTTGTCTAAGGGTGTGTCCCTAAACTCAAAGAAGTTATCAAGGCTGGTCTCCCAATCAATATAGTCCTCGGGTTTTAAGGATTGGCCACTAAACTCAGCTACATCTACCCTCAAACTCCCATCCTCTTGTGTTCTGTTTTGATGGTTTCTATTCTGGTTCATCATGTTTAGTTCAACAAATTTGTGATCTATGGCTGCTAAGGTCTCTTGAAGAAACCACCTCTTATCCTCCTCATTCATGATGATTAATATAAGAGAACAACACACACAAATGTACAAGGACAGAATAGAATGCAGCAATAACACCTAATCAGCACAAAATCAGATTCTTAAGAATCTGTATGTTGTGCACAAAACAGCAAAAATAAACTTGCACTTAGAATTAAATGAGATGCTAATGTGAAACTCTATTCTATCTAACTATTAAAGATAGAACATGCAATAAAGAGAAGAAAACAACAATAATATTGCAAAATCAATGACACCAGATCAGAAAAATCAGATTCTTTAAGAATCTGACTTCTGTGCACACAACAGCAATACCAATTTGTATTTAGGATTAAATGCAATGCTAATGTAAAGCCCTATCCTACCTAATTATTAAAATCAGAATATGCAGCAAAGAATAGCAATGAAAACTTATGACAATTAGAAGACTTAATCACAAATCAAACAAAATCAGTTTCTTCAAATCTAATCTTTGTGACTGTATGCAATGTGCATTCTTAATAAAAATCAAGTTGCACGTGAAACAAAATGAAAACTAATTGCAAACCTCTATTTTATATGATTATTAAAGACAACTAATGTAGAAAAGAAAAGAAAACAACAATGAACAACAAAATCACTTGATCACAGAAAATCAGTTTCTAAGGATTCTGATTTTTATGAATACAATGCAATGCATAGCCTTAACAAAAACCAATTTGCACGTAATATAAGATGAAATGTGATTGCAAACCTTTATTTCTTCCAATTAAAATGTTAAGATATGAAAAAAAGATCAGAAATAACACCTATGATAAACAGATCAGAATCTTGAGTTTTCAAGATTCAGTTTCTGCAGTTTGTGCAAACACTTACGCCAAATTTTGCACACAACGTGAAATCCAATTTTTCTTTCAAGAACTCAAAGTTAAGACACTAACCTTGATTAATCTAAAAGGATTTGATGAAATTCTACATCTACAAAAAGATATGCATAAATTTCTCACCAGACAGATTGTAAAATCACAAACAGGATGAATGATGCTTTCTTGATTTTCCGGCCTTCGTAACCAGTGGCTCTGATACCAAATTGATGCGTGTTTGGGTTGGAATTCTTCAATGTAATGTGAAGATGCAAACCAGCCTTCAAATCCACGCAATATAACAACCAAACAAGCCTAAAACACACATGAAACAGTGATATGATTCAAACAAACAGAACAATGTTTGTAAGGTGAATCTTGAATTGAAAGACTAGGAGTTTTGATCCTACAAGGCCATCAATTCCCTTAATACAACCAAGGACTACTCTCAGTTGCAAAAGGTGATGATCTTGCACTACTCAAGATCGTTGAATGTTCATACACATTCAAGGAAGAAACAAAGGATCAAAAATCCAATGAATTCTGATTTCTGAAATTTTCAAACTTAAACTTGTTTATTACAATGCTAGGGACGCCTATATATAGACTTGGGGAAAGGGGAAAGTACATTGGCAAGCTAAGGACACGTATAACTAATTATAACGACAATTAAAAGGACACGTGCACAACATGTGCTTATTTAAAAGAATGAAAAACACCCTAAACTAAGCATTCTGATTTCTGACAACAACTTGCTGACCAGGTGACCTTCCACACCCTTTCTTGTGTCCTTCCAACGGTTTATAATGGTCACTAAGAGTCTTGGTAGCAAGTTCCTAGTGTAGAGATTCCATTTCTACCCTTGGTGGCACAAGATACCATGAAACATGATCGGGCCAAAGCATGCTAGGTCAGCTGGTCACAACAATTCTGAAATGCTGATTTGTTCCTTTCTGGCACACCTTGCGACTGGCTGACCTTCACAACTGATTTCGGTGGGTTGTCTATGATGTATAGCGACGGTCTTGGGCCAAGGCATGAAGGTCCATGTACCAAGATTCCATTTTCATCTTCCATGGCCTCTGAGTCCCTCTTGGTTAGGCTGTGCAAAGCGTGCAAGGTAAGCTGTTCGTCAGTTGTTGCTGTGCCCTGCTGTGCTTCTGTTTGGTGTCTTGTTTATTCTTCTTGTGTTGATGAATCAGTCTCCTTGCTTGAATTTGACTCTTAGTTTAGCTCTTCATCCATGTTGCTCATGTGAGTCATCCTTGAACCATCCCAAATTAGTTCACGACCTTAAAATATTTTTTAGAATACTTTTAATAGCCTAGATAAAGATGGAGAGATCATAAGAAACAAAGCAAGGTTAGTAACATAGAGCTATAATTAAGAGAAGATACTGATTACGATGAAACTTTTGCTCTCATAGCTAGATTAAAATCTATTCGAATCATATTTGCTTTTGTTTCTTACCTGAATATGAAATTATATCAAATAAATGTTAAATGTGCATTTTTAAATGGCTATTTACAAGAAGTTTATGTTAAACAACCCTTGGATTTGAAAATACTAATCTGCCTAATCATCTAATTAAACAAAATACTAGTATAGGACTCCGTGCAAAGCATGGAATTATTAGCATTAAGATATGGAAGTATTATGATTTTAAAAAAATATATTGTTATCAAATATAATATATTATACTAATTTAATGACGATTTAATGATAAAAATATTGTTTTTCTTTCCCTTTAAAATATATTACCCTTTTTTTAAAAAAAAAATTTTTTGCAAGGTAAAATGAAGTATTTTTGAGTGTTTTACTTTTTTAGAAGAAATATAATAAATTATGGTAGAATAAAATCAACTTTACTTTAGTAATAAAAAATCCTTTAGATTTTTAATAAATATCTTAATTAACCATTTTGATTATTTCATGTGGAAAATCGTTGTAAAGAAATCTTTTAGTTAATTGTATGATATTTTGTTCAATAAATAAAACAATTAAACAATTTGATTTTTTCATATGGTAAATCTTAGTAAAGATGGAATTTTTCAATCCTTTTAGTTTATTGTATAATTAGTTTAGAAACTCATGCAATGCACAATTTTCTTAATATTAATCCATTAAAATGTAATAATCGATATAATATTATAAAAATTTTACAACTATTTTTATAAGTTGGGATGGAGTTAAATTAAGTTAATTTCACCATTTTTCTAATATTCCACAAATAAGACCTTCCAAATCCCTCTATTTTGTGTAAATTTATTTAAAAAGTTAATACTCCCTCCGTTCCTTTTTGATCTTCCACATTATTATAACGGGTAGTTTCAAAAGTTCTTCCACTTTAGAATACTTTCTATTTTTAGAAAATTTTTATCTCACTTTTATCCCTTAAAATCCCCCTTTTCTTTTAATGTACCCATTTTCTTTTATTTATAATTATTCTCTCTCATACTTCCAATACAATCATTACTTCACACTACTATTTAATTAAAATAATACCTACTACAACCTCATACTTCCAATACAATCATTACTTCCCACTATTATATAATTAAAATAATACCCACTACCACCAAAGATTCTCTTTTTCTTAATCTTTGTGAAATACCCAAATAGGAAGAACAAATAGGAACGGAGGGAGTAGTAATCATAACTTTTAATAAATAATAGTTTAAAAACTTGGTTGTATATGACCAGATTGGAGAACAAAGACTAATATTCTCATAAGAAATAATACAGAAGGTGCAAGTGTAGATCGAAATATGTGCTATTTATATGGATGAAATAGGTAATTTGGTAATCTAATCTAAGTCTAGAAAAAGTGTAATATATATTTGATTATTTTTTTGTAGAAGTTTTTAATAGCAATGAAAATTAGATAATGACTACACAATTTCATTAGAATGACAATATAATTTTAAAATAACATAAAACTTCTATAAATTTAATTATATCATTTTTAATTTGATTTGACTTAAGCTTTTATCTTTTCCAAAAAATATAATTTATGTTTTCCTATAACTAACATTATTCATCGTAAATCTAACGTGATTCTAAGTAGAATTTATATTTTATATAGATAGACAATTTCTTTAGTATGGTAGCTAATTTTAAGAAATGATTTTTCTTAGGTTTGAATAATCACTACTAAACTATTAAAATTAAATTATTGTATAAAATATTAGATTTTAATAATCAAGGATTACATGATTTTTTATGGGCAAGCAAATAAAAGTAACATTTAAAAATAATATTCAATTTATTTCTTGAAAAAGTTTAAACAACTACAAAATAATCAAAGATTAATATTAAGCTTACATGTGGCAAATTAGCAGAGCTTCTCAACTCTCATTGTAGATTCAGCACGTGGCAAAGTGGTTGTTGTATTATAATTAAATCTTGTTACACTTGCGAAAATAAAGAATGAATATGAATAAATTGATTTCGAAAATGATAAAGTACCAAATGTACTCGTTTGTATCTTGTAAAATGTGTTTAATATTATTATAGTTCTTAATAATTAACCATGAGTAATTTAGCTTGCTAGGAAAGTTTTATAATTTTTTGAAATGAATTATAAAGAGGCCACATGGCAGCATTTAATTCATTTACAACTAATTCACTAATTGCCATGTGGCAAAGGTGGTTATTGAATTAGAGTATTATATGATATGATATGATTTTACGGTTTGAAACAGCTGTAAGAGCTTGGTATGATATATTTAGCTCAGATTTACTTGTGAATAACTTTCAACAAGGTAAAATTGATAAAATATTTTTTTATTAAAACTTTAGGCAAAATTGATGATTCAAGGTGGAATGATTCATTGTCGAAGCCTCTCAACATAAATAAATAAAATAAAATACAATATAATAAACATAATATAAGTATATATTCAACAAAATACATAGAACAATTCAATAAAGTTTGTAAATTAAATTGATCTAATACTTATGACCCCCATATACCCTACTAACTGTGATTTTCTATTACGCCTCTCACAATATTAAGAGGCAATGAATGTGACGATTGATTGAAGGGGAGGTGACTGGTATTAGACAGTTTCTAGTACCTATCTAACAATGGTGTTCTACACCCGTAGCACCAAAGAGACCTTGATTCACGGGTCTTGAGCAACACAGTTTCTAATAAAGTTTTTAATCATAGAGGATGTCAAATGAATGTATCCAGCTGACAGGATATATTGTTACTAGCTAATACACAAGACTGATACTTCCCTTTGTGCGTTACAATGTGTCATGCAGATGAATACAAATTTTTTTATTCCCTAAGTTTCCAACTACATCTCCTTTTACATTTCAACACTATGTCAATTTGATTGGAAGTATTAGTTCTATATTCAACATTTCAACGGAGATGATACAATCTAATGGTTTTCAACAAAAAGACTCCTTATCATCAAACACCTAACCCTTTTGGAACATTCCTTCTTTAGTGAAGGTCGTATTACATGCACAAGACCTGCCAGAGTTATCCTCTGTATGTTCATTTAGAGGAGGAACTAAAACATAATTTGTAGAAGAAACAATTGGAGGGATGTTGCCTAGAGTCAAGTCATTGCCTTAAGCATCCTCATTCACAGCCACATCATTCTCATAAGGAGCTTCCATTAATTCATTAATCTCATTATTTGAGTCTAAATATACTCGCTCATTTGTTGCTCCTAAGTTAACCCAAAGTCATTTGAAAGTTGGATTTGAGGATATTATTTGAGTCTAAATATACTCGCTCATGTGTTGCTCCTAAGTTAACCCCAATGTCATTTGAAAGTTGGATTTGAGGGGGTTCAATAGGAGTATAAGAGGAGAATGGAACAAAGAGATTTTGAGTTTCTTGGGTAAAAAAAATGGCATAAGCATAGGGTAACGAGTAGATGAAGTTACATTCAAAACTTGATATGTTTCTACAACGTTCACATATAGATTTCCTAATGCTACATGTTCTACATAAAACTCCAAATTAGGAATAAGGGTAGACTTCAAATGCTCCCACATAGCCTTTAATGCCTCTTCATTCTCAATAGGAATGACTAAGAATTGTCTATTCATCTCATATTTATAACTTATACTCACACTACTCATTGTTAAGTTAATCTGTATTGTTGAACATATATGAAGTTTTAATTCATTCAATTCCAAGTTCAAATTGCATACGAAAAGTTTATGCTTCCACCAACATTCTCAATATTCCTGTTACTTGTTCGAATTTCACTATTTCAAAAATATAATATAATCACACCATATGATCCCATTTTTGACAAAAATACATATAGAATCAATATCATTATCAAGTTCATGACATAAACAAGTACATATTAACATAAACATCAAGTTCTAATTCATTTAAACAAACTAATTAGAAGTACTAAAATCATGAACTACAATTCACCATCAAAATTTATAATTCAAAAAATAAATAATTAATTAGTAAAATCAATTAATAAGCACCATAGTCAAATGCGAGTGAGCAACTGGAGTATTACTTTGCAAATATGTGACCTACATTTGAATGAACAATGGACATTCAACAAAACCCTAAATTAAAAAAATGCATAAAATGAATTTACCTTAGAGCAAGCAAACTATGCCTCAGATTACTTTAATAGTGCTAAATTGGAAGCAAGGGAAGGAATTTAAGAGGTTGAGGAATTTTTAATCAAGGTTTTAAGAAAGATTAATGTTGTTTTTTAAAAGTTAGAGTTTACTTTTTTTTTTTTCTCAAATGAGGAGAAAAAAAGATTAGTTGTTGGTTTTTACCCCGTGTCTGTTTGTTGTTAGAAGCTAGTAAAAAAAGTTAAACTCTTTTGTTTGCTGTTACCAACAGTGAGCACAAGTGTTTGACTTTTTTTGACATTCTCTTTTGTTCTTTGTCAAACAAGAAATAAATATTTTATTTGAAATTTAAACTGAAAGTTATTTGCAAGCTTATTTTGTAATCTTTTTGGTTAACATTTGTCAATTCAAAGTATAACATGCTAATAATGTTACAATTTTCATATGGTTTGATCCAGGTTCAACAAACATACAAGTTTGATCATTTTAAACTTAAATTACGAAATTTTAATTCAATTTTGCAAGAGGAATATTAAATCAATTTCATCCAAGTTAGCCCCATCCAGCTCCATTGACAAAAAATTTTAAGCCACCCTATGGAAAATTAAATCTTAAGTTACAAGAGAGTTAGTTCGTATGGACTTAATGTATACTAAAATAGCATGTACCAATTTTTATATTTAATACTCCCTCCGTTTTCATATAAACTTCTCAAATGAAATTTTCGAATTTTAGTGTTAAACTTTGACTACGATTTTTCATCTATTTATTAGAAAAAACATATTCATGTGGGATCTTGTTAAATTCATCTTAATATGTACTTACTAAAAATCAGTTTTTTAGAATTTTTAAAAACTCACAATTAAAATTGTTTAATTTTAAAGTCTGTATTGGAATTTGCGAAAAAGTGAATGGAAATAATATTTGAAAACAAGAGTATATTAGAATTTAAAAAGTGTGATTAATTGAAATGGAGAATGAGTAGTGTAAAGTTGGAAATGAAATGCTTCATTAGAAAAGAATTTAAAAAAACATGGTCCGGACCAAGTTCATTTTAAACTTAAGCATGTTATAAGGTGCATGAGGTACACTTTTTGTTGATCTATATTTATGAGAGACCGTCTGTCGAAAAATTCAAATAAAGAGTTTATATTTTCATAATATATATGAAATAAGCTATTTAACCATTAATGTATGAGACGAGTCTCTCAATGATACACATTCGCGGATGCACTATGTGACAATAGGTAGCATAGGCTACCTATGTTTTTTTTTTAATTTATTGTCCTTTGTTTTTGTTACCTTGTACTTTCTCCGTTTCACTAAAAATTATAAAAAGTTAAGTTTACGTGTTTAGACGATTACAACAAGATTTCACTTGCCTTACATATAAGCCATAATTTATAAAATAAGCATAAATGATGAATAGTATCAATAACTATAATATAGCGAGTATTTCATAACGGAGGAAGGAAGAAAGTATTTCACTATGTCAAACTTTAATCTCTTGTAATCTGTAACTTTGTAGATGCGGTGTTGATGACGTTTATCGCTTTTTTATTTTGTAGTGGCAGTGACATGAAATTATTATTGTAATATTTTATTTGAATAAGTCAATTTGGAGTAATGAAAAATTTTTAAGTTACTCATTTTACAAATAAAACTCCATCGAATTTTTAATTAATTTACTCTAATACGTTAATTCTACCCGTAATTTTTATTTCTAGATCTGTGATACGGTCTCGTACTCGTAGAATTGTTTTTTAATCATGGGGTATCCATTTTAATAACGGGCTAACGGCTTTTTTCCCAGAAGGATAAGGTCTTAACTCTTAAGTCTGGAAAGAGATTACAAGCCGAAGAAGAGGTAGTGTTGTAACTTGTACGTGATAATCCACAACTATGTCATCAACAACTTCTACGCTCTCGCTCTCATGGAGCAATTCTTTCCACAACTTTGCAGGAGCCACTAACGAACCTCTGAAATCCCCTGAATATGGTAGATTCATTCTTCCAATTGTAGCTCAAAAGAAAACCAAGAAAATCCGCAAGGTGACTCAACTTCTCTCCTTTCATTTCCCTTTGATTGTTTCATACTTTTAGTTTCCTGGGTAGCAATTTCTTTTTAATTTGGTACTGTTGCTAGTTCTTAGTTATAAGTCATTGTTGAATTATGTGTTGTTTGTGCAGATAATATTGAAGGATGATGTTCCTGATTTGGGGAAAAAGGGCCAGCTTTTGGATGTAAGAGCTGGTTTTTACAGAAATTTCTTGTTTCCCATGGGTAAAGCTCAGATTGTCACCCCATTATTGATTAAGTAAGCTCTTTATATGTTTCTATTAACTCTACTGTGATTTTATTTGGGGATACAATACTATCATTTTGTGTCTTGTTTATATGAATTATCGCACTGCTGTTGAGATGGTAGACAATTGGAAGAAATGAATAAGGGAAATCTATGTAGTCGACTCTAATCTTCAAGGATTAAGGTTTTTGGTAATGAACATTGTACTACTGTGTTTCCATTTATTGAAGTTGGAGATGTATGTTGTTGTGGGTATAGTCAGCATATTTCTTGGGATTGGATACTGGAAGCAGTGTAGAAATCTCAGAATAGATGAATCACTGTAGTTTATAGTTATAGTGTTAGAAAATCACCCTCTTCAGATTGGGGTATGAGCGTGGGTTGGCATTGCTTCTGATGAACTCTTGTTTCGTAAACTATTGTAGTGTCGATACCATCTAGCTGTAGATTGGGCTGTGAACGTCTTTAACTTACAAGCCTATACAGGTAAATCCCGACAGTAGCGAGATGTGGGAGACTAACGACGTTTAAGTAGGTCTATGACATTATAATTAATCAGTGGCAAATCAGCTTTATACTGTGAATTGTTTGGATGTCAAAGTCTGTCCGGCTGAATTTTTATCTTTCCTTCAAGGTTGTTTTTGTCTCTTGTTTATTCTTGTCTCCCTACTCTAATCTCATCACAGTGATAACCATAGATTCAATCTTGAATAGCCCTAGCTGGTCAAAAATCTAAGTACTCAACTTAGATAAGAAGCTCACTCATAAACAAAGGAAATTTGACAGCTTGAAAGGATGAGGGAAAAGACTTTTCATACAATGTATATAGTACTTGTTGGAAAATAACCCACATTTGATCCCACATGAAGAATTAGTGAGAGGTTTACGAACATATATATTTGATTGGTCATTTCTCCTAATATCAATTGGTTTTAGGATGGAACCTCATTGGATTTGTGTGCAGCCTACTCTTCTTTTATATAGGTTTTGTGTACAAGTCCAAATTTATCAGTACTAATATAGTGTTTATAGCGGACAATTTGAAATCTTTTTCATAATTTTACTTGTGGGGTAAATGAACTGAAAGGCTTCCCTAAAGTGTGGATTATTGACGATGGAACTAGATCCATCTATTTCTAACACATGGAATTTTGGCTTGTTGAGTTTTAGAGGGTGGAAATTACGACTATTGCTTTTCTTTAGCAATGATCATAGCGTCGTGAAACCTTTTGTGTCCATATTAAAAAGGGATCTTGTAAAACCTATATTACATGCTTTCATGATGTAAGAAAGAAATACAAGGGAAACATTTTGATTTCTGCACATTGAAGAATTTTTTGATTAGAATTTCAAACTATTTACTTAAAACAGTTGCAGCTGCGAAGCAAATTTGTTTGAATTCTTTGTTTTTTTTTGTAAAGGGAGATGAAGATGGAAGAAGAAAGAATTGAAGCTGAGAAGAAAAGGGTGAGTCTAATTGAAGCTTTAAATGGAGATATGTTTGTTCAAATTCACAGCCAAGATGCATCGGATTTAGAAACGCTTGCATTTTTAGATTTAATAATAATTCTAAGCTTTTTCTACTATTCAAATTATGTATTTTTGTTGTATCTCATTGAACACTTCAGCAAAACAACATTGCATTATTCGTGCATTAACCCGATGCCACTAACTAGCTCGTCTGGATGGGGTCAGGTCAGCTTGATGTAGGATACCGTACCCTCATAAAACAACTGGTTGTTCAGTGATGTTGCTTTATATGTTTAGGTAAAAGAAGAGGCACAACAACTTGCTCGAATCTTTGAAACTGTTGGAGCTTTCAAAGTTAAACGCAAAGGTGGAAAAGGAAAACAGATATTTGGAACGTAAGAAAATCCTTATTTAACATTCTTGTCCTGTCTTCTTCTATTCTCATAATTAGTTTTGAACTTCTGATGTATTTCTGATGAACTTGACAGTGTCACTGCACAAGATCTTGTGGACATTATTAAGGCGCAACTTCAAAGGTACCATTACGAGCACATTACTCGCATCCATATCATTACGATTCTCTGCGACAATGAACAAAGTGTAAAGGACTTCGATAGACGTTAGTTTTCATAAAATATCGTACCTTTTTTAGTCATCTTCTAAAGTAAAATTGTTCCTAGGTGGTTTAATCTATGTGTGCCTTACGTTTAGAGCAATAGTGATATTATAAAGTTAATACATGTCTGAGAGTGGATAACTTAGTTTTGTCGAAAATATGAGAAGTGACCCAAAAATCTAGTCTTTCTCCTGCCTCCCCACCCCCTTCCCTGCCCTTCATTCTCTTCCGGAGAGGCATCAGTAAGACTTCAATGGACTAGTGAGTTCTGAACTTTAGTGGGAAAGTTTTTAAACACGTGAATAGATGCAATATTGCATCTATGCCTTCTCAACCTCTGCCTTCATTGAAAGGAATGTTAAGAGCAGAAAAGGAACAAAGGAGACGGAAGAGATGTATTGGTGGAGAACTATTTATAAATGCATCTCATAATTTATAAAGAGGCATGAAATCGGGATTCAAGGAGATGTGACAATGAAAACAGAAATTACTTATAAGCTGTTTCAACTTGTTACTAAATTTATATGAGCTCTCATCCGTGCAAAGAAGGCTAAGTAAAACTGTCTGCTTGGACGAGTTTTTGTTACTTCATTTATCTTCAAAATAAAACCATAGATTTGTTTACACATCGGTTTCATTTTGGTTCAGGGATGTGGACAAAAAAATTGTTTTCCTCCCAGAAATCAGGGAAACGGGGGAGTATATTGCCGAATTGAAGTTGCATCCAGAGGTCACTGCACAGGTTCGCATAAATGTGTTTGCCAACTAACAAAGGTTCTTTCGGAGTATTTCACCAGACAACCCTGCTTTTGGATTCCACTCGAAGGTAAGAAAACTTTTCTTATTAGGTCATTCGAAGGCAAAAATGACTGGTGTTTCACCAGATTTCTGTGTTCTCTATACCTTACGAGTTACGAATAACCGGACTTAATAACTCCTGGTCACTGTCAAACTGTAAACCACGAAAATTTTCATGCTCGGCAAAAACCAGTTCAGACCTCTTGGGGGCTCAAGGCCAGTATTTAGTTTTTCCATGGTCGTGTATATCTTTATTTGTCTTAAAAACACTTCTATAAATGATAGTTTTTGGTTTCATCTCACACAAATATTTATATTGCTTGTTTGGTCTTTTGCAGGAAAGTTACAGGTATTGTGATACATTATAGATGCCCATATGCACCAACAAGTGTAATTTTTATGTGTCTAAATAGTTTAGTTAGCCAGCCTAAACATTAATTCTGTCTTTCCTCAAATCTGATAGTGCCATTTTTTTTTTATTTTTTTTTATTTTTTGGCTGTATGAGTTGAAAAGTCGACCTGATATTATTGGGATTAAGAATTTAACACTGTTTTTTGATGTATGTAATCCTTCTCCTGGCTCTTTCAGGATAAAGAAAGTGTTTCTTTAGCTACAATAGCCAATTTACTGCCCAGGAAGAGTGCCACCAGAAGTATCGGAGAAAATCATGGTTTATTTTAGTGATAAAAAGTATTAAAGTCTCCGAACTTTCGTAAATATAGAGATTCGGGAGCCTACCCACAACCAAAAAATGGAGATTTTCGAACGGGAGAAAATTACTTTCGTTCTAATTTAAGATAAAAATATTTTTAAAAGGATATAAAACACTTTTCTATTTTAGGTCGCTTAATAAACTATATAAAAAAATTGAATAGTAAATTTCCTCAGAACGTTTTTGGAAAATCAAACATCACTTAAGCTAAAACAAATCAAGCTAAAATTTTGAAAAGTACCTAATAAAAAAAATTTTTAACTGATGTAATAATTTGTTAGAATAATGAAAGCTATTGTATACTCATAAAAAAATTTTAGTTTCAAATCATAGATGCTATAGCAATTGTTTAAAGTATTTTCAATGACTTTTTCTGATAATTTGTGATACTTAGTTCAACTGATTTGTTACTATATTAGCTAATTTTTAAGGATTGAACTCAATTTTTATAAATTGTAATTGATTTTTATTGATTGATACTAATTTGTATTTAATGAAACTGATTATTTAATTGTAATTGATTTTTAGTTTGTTAGATAATTTAGAGTATAAAAGATATAAAAGTCTTAAGTATATGATGTATATTAAGGTATAAAAGTTTAAGTATAATTATAAGTTTTGATTATACTAAGGTTTAATTCCATGAAAATTATTGACAAGTTTCTTAAGGACAGGAAGCTAAAAACCCGTGTCCAAAAAGAATAAGAAAATAGAGCTTTATTTTGAATAGGATTTATTAATTAAAAGTTACATTTACTTTTAATATAAAACCTAATAAATAAAATTTCCTATTTTATTTCCTAAAAAATAGGAAGGTGAGTAAATAATTAAATCATGGGTAGTTAATTCTACCATCATATACATAGATTTAATATCTCTTACGTGAGATGATACAATTCATAAGTGCAATTTCTTAATTATTTTAAGTGAATGCAATATTATTCCTCTCAATCTCCCCAAGTTAAATTCTTTACAAATTATTAAGTGTCAAGGAGATTGATCACTTCTTTTCATTCTATTTCTAAGATTGCTCAATATTTCTCTAATACTTCATAAAGATTTATCATATAGTGCTTATAATTAATTGCAAACCGTTGTATCTCAAGAGTGTATTCCAAGTTTTAAGCCTAAGCACTAAGTAGGCGGAATAACGCGTTTAGAAAACTAGATAGTGCCTTTGTTTGGTATCAAATTTCCGTAGACAGTATTGTTTTAAAGTATCTTCAATTTAAGGAATTTTTTTTATTTATTTTAAGTTAATTAAATACGTTGTAATTTCAATTCCTAGAAATTTATATTAGGTTGCAAAGACTTGTAATTTCATAGTGATGCCTATAATCTCTTCAAGTTTTATCAACATAAATTATTTAACAATCTAAAAGCGTTACTTTAGATTTAACATAGTTAAATTATAACTGAGTTTTAATTTTAAAATTGATTTTTACTCATAACAACTATTTTTACTGATGCAATTTATTTTTACAGATTAAAACTTCTTTATACGAATAACTTATTTTTTAGAGAAATTATCAATGGTACCCCTGAATTTTGGCACTTTTATCAATGATACTTCTAAGTTTTTTTTTATTATAAATGGTACCCTCGTATTATTGAGGTCTTACAACTATAACCTTTCTTAACTTTTCCCGTCCAAAACCGCTAATTTTTTTTTCTTTTATTTTTCAATTTAAAACATAAAAAAGTTAACGGTTTTGGACTGAAAAAGTTAAAAAAGATTACGCTTGTAAGACGCTCAAAAACACGAAGATACCATTAATAATAAAAAAAACTTATTAGGAATACCATTAATAAAGCGTAAAAATTTAAACATACCATTGATAATTTCCAAGGTGTAGGCAACTAAAATAATAATGCCTTTGTCTTCTATACTCCGTAAGTCCGTTTATAGAAATGGCCGGTCATAGTCATACCCTGGCCTTTTCGATCGGCTTTACTCATTCCATTTTATTCCGCTTGTTTCTTCCAAACAAAGACATTGAGATCACACTGGACTGGGTATTATCCTTTTCAGCAATTTGCTCCATAAATCCTTTAAGATTCACCAACAAGTAACTTTATTTCCTCAATCGTCGTGATATTATGAGAAAATGTCACTAATAAAAACTAATCAAGACCGAAGATATTATTAAAGTATATAATATATTTTGGATTATTAGTAATTTAGGACTTCAACTACCAGATTAAACTTTTTGTTTAGTTGATTTTTTAACATGATATCAAAAGTCACATGACAAGTGACCACAACTTACAGATTCACTTCAAATCTACTCATTGAACATGAAATATTTAAGGAGGGCTCTCAGGCGGCGCGGGTTGCTGGTCTAGGCACTTTCAGCAGGGCTTGATTTGGCTTTTAATTAACCCAACAGGTCAAAGATTTTAAATATATATATATATATATATATATATATATATATATACATATATATATATATATATATATATATATATATATATATATATATATATATATATATACATATATATATATATATATACATATATATATATATATATACATATATATATATATATATACATATATATATATATATATATATATATATATATATATATATATATATATATATATATATATATATATATATATATATATATATATATATATATATATATATATATTATATATATATATATTATATATATATATATATATATATATATATATATATATATATATATATATATAGTATATATATATATAATATATATATATATATATATATATATATATATATAATATATATAGTATATAATATATATATATATATATATATATATATATACTATATATATCTATATATATATATATACATATATATATACATATATATATATATATATATATATATATATATATATATATATATATATATATATATATATATATAGAGAGAGAGAGAGAGAGAGAGAAAATTCTAACAAACTACCTATTCTATACATGATTTTGCAAAAAAACTACCTTTTTCTAATTTTTTTTGCAAAAAACTACCTTATGTAATGTTTTTGTTTGCAAAAGACTACCTCTTAACGGATAGGTTAGTTTGACCGTTCAAATAAACGGTTGACTCTCACGTGTGACGCACGTGACCATGAATATATGTACCATCTTCATTGCTGCTTTTCAATTCAGTACTGCTCTTCTTCCCATTTCATCCCTCTTCTTCGAAAAAATCCTAATTTTCTATCCTTCCTCTTCGAAAAACCCTAAACTAATCAGTAATGTCTTCTTCTTCTTCAACGCAAAACTCGATAACTGAAAGATGTGGGTGTGGAGTTCCCTTTGCAAGGAGGGTTTCATGGACCAAGGAAAATCCAGGAAGAAGGTTTAAGAGTTGCGTTTTTTATGATCCTGATACAAATTGGAGGGGATGCAAAAGGTTTAAATGGGTTGATCATCCTGAAATGGCTGTATGGCAAAGAGAATTGACGAACAAGCTTGTGGAGGAGAAACGACAATTGGCAACCGAAATCAAGATTTTGACATCAAAGGTTTGTTGCTTGGAACATGAAAAGGAACAAGCAATTTCAGAAATTAAAAGGATTAAGAAGAAATGGATGAATGAGAGGAAGCATGGAAATCAGTTTACAAGCTTTGTATTAGGGTTTTTCGTTTGTTTTTTGTTACTGTTTCTTGTATTAATCAAGGCTAGTATTTGAAGTTTAGGACATATTTAAGATTAATTGTAACAGTGATTTGGGTATTGTAAATTGATCATGATTATTCAATGAATTAAGCTTTTATTTTTTCTATTTAATTTCTATTGCAAGAACTGTAAATACACTTGTCTTTATGTAATGTGTATTTGCTCTTTGCTGTTAGTTGTATGTTTGGTGTTTGCTGGGTTGTTTTTCTTAAGCTTGTTGCTGTGTCTTTGCTGGGTTGTTACTGTTGCTGGGTTGTTTAGGATGCACTTTGCACTTTGCACTTTGCTGTCATATGTAAGCAAGTTGCTGGGTTGTTTTTCATGATGAATGTTTTCATTCAACACTTTGCTTACATTGATACATGCTGGTTTTCATTACATGCTTACATTGATGCAGCTGGTTTTCATTACATGCTCAACACAACCAGACATACAGCACAGCACATACACCATTTAATGATTCAACTTTTATACAGCATGTTGCTTTGATACAGCTATTATACTTGATCAGAACACAAATATGTCTTACCATGCTTGTTCAAACATCAATTATACAGCATATATCAGAACACATATATCAGAACACATTCTTACTGAATCAACTCTGATCTGAACATCCCTCTACAGCTATTTGAAGAATGATAGGCTATTTGAAGTACATGCTATCTGATTCAGCACATGAATATATTAATTCAGCACATGAACTACAGCCATTTGATACAGCATAATATATGTCTTACATGATCTCAACAACATAATATGAATCAGAAGCACAGCACAATAAATGTCTTACAATAATTCAGCACAAATTACATTCTCAATTACATATATCAGAACACAGCTCTATATTTGACTTTGTTGATCCACTATACATGAAGTGGATGCTGTTGTTTCGGTTTGCGTTTGTTCACTGCTGGTGCAAGGAGTTCCCATTTTAGGCCTTCCACCCTTTGACTTCCTCCCTGTTGGATGTGGTGCTCTTGCATTCTTGCATTTTCTTTTGTTGTGGCCTAACTCACCGCAATTACCACATCTTCGTTGCTTGAATTCTCGAACAGCATTTACAGGCTTGTTACCTCCTTTACCTTCATCGTTTTCCTTTTTTCTTTTCTTCATTTTAGGCCTTCCAGGAATCTTTCGAAATGGTGGAGGAAGAGGTTTTGCTAAAGTGGTTGTCGGCCACATTTCACGTCCTGGCATACCATAAAACTTAGGAGCATACGTCTTTGCATACATTTCTACAAGATACGCCCGATGGACAAATTCACTAGCATCCAATTTTCTAATACAAATACAAGCCATGGCATGTTTGCAAGGGATCCCAAGAAGATTCCAACTTCCACAAAGGCATGTCTTATTGGTCAAGTTCACAACGTAACTTTTTTCATCATCATCCACCTCAAACTCAGACACATCCACTGGGATTACCCTCAAACCATATATTTCCTTTGAATTTTTTTCAATCATTTTGGAGATAGCTGGCATCAACACACCTTTAAAGCTACCCAACCCTTCTCTTTTGGCTGCACTCCTTTGCATCACATATCTCCTAATCCACCCCATAAGAGAAATAATGGGCTTCCCCCTAGCTTCTACTAACACATTATTGAATGACTCACAACAATTATTTAACAACATCCCAGACTTACTCCTAATAGGAAAAGCATGCCTAGACCAGTGTTTAGCAGGAATAGCAACTAGATATTCATATGCTTGAACAGAAATATTCTTTATTTCATTCATTTCTCTATCAAAATCAAACTGTAAAAGGTAAATTATTACTACTTAGTTCGACATTAAAATAAAACTGTAAAAGGTAAATTATGACACATCCATACCTTGTTGTAAGCTCTTGCTGCTTTCCAAAAGTGATGCTTGTACAACTCTCCAGGGAACTTAATCTTAAAGTTAGCCCATATATGCCTACAGCAGAACCTAATTTCGGCTTTAGGAATCACTTCGTTTAAAGCTTCAATCAAACCCTACATTGTGAACACATTAGTATTTAGAAACCAATTCCCTCAAACCATAGAAATCAAGTAATTACGTTCATACCTTTTGCCTATCGCTCATGAAGGTAAAATCTTCACATCCTGCTTGCACCCAACTACTTGATGAACTAACCGACTTTAGGTCTTCTACAAGGAGATTTAGAAACCAAGTCCAAGTTTCTACGTTTTCTGTTTCGACGACAGCCCATGCAACAGGGAAGATGTTATTGTTCCCATCCTTACCTACATCGGTAAGCAAAACCCCAGGAAATTGTCCCTTCAAATGCGCCCCATCAACACATATAATAGGCCTACAGCCAGCAACAAAACCTTCCTTACATGCTGGCAAACATATATACATCCTTTGAAACAAGGGTGGAGGTGTCTCTATTCCGATGCATTTGATGATTGCAGTGCTTCCAGGGTTATACCTCCTTATTGCTTCCGCATAATCCCACACCCTGCTATACTCTTCACTAGCATCACCAACTAACATTTTCTTTGCAATTCTTTTAGCCATGTAGCACTTAGAGTATTTCACTTCACAACCTAACTCCCTGTTTACCCGTTTCTTAAATGCCTTTAATTCCCAATTTGGATTTTCCCTCCAATCCTGTATATATTTCTCAGCTAAATACAAAGCAATGACTTTGTTATTTTGGTGCTGGTGACCACAAGTGTGCTCGGGAAAATAACTCCTTATTTGAAGTGTCTCCTCATCTTTCAACTTCACAGCATGAACCTTAAAACAACACTTCTTATCGTTCCCACAAACACAGTTCACAATTATACCTTTCGATTTAACACAATCGCATCTATTGTAGCAATACACAGTTATCCTATTTCTACCATTATGCAGGTAATAATAATTGTAACCACATTCAATAGCATGGTACCTTAACGCTTTTCTAAAGACATATGTAGAAGGAAACTTAAGGCCTAAAGACAAAATGATCTTACCCTTAAAATCAACCTCAGGATTGAATGTAGGATAGCTTGCTATACCTTCCTCATCAACATTCAATGCACCCAAATCAACATCATCAAGCTCCAATTCATCATCATTAACGTATATGTCTCTATTGTTTTCCTCATCAACCTCCTTATCTACTAACAATCTAATTTCATCATCACCTATAAACACATCATCGAGACCATAAACAATCTACTTTCATGCTCATATTCATCCTCATCACCGCAACTGTAATCATCATCACTGCTAACCTCAGATTCAAAAA
>NC_080047.1:16484836-16507336 GCF_026212465.1 Amaranthus tricolor
AGAAGTGATGCAAATTATGAGCCATAAAAATATTATATAATAATGTGTTCATATGGAGAGATTTTCATCATTTAAGCCAGTTTCTTTTTTCCTTTTTTTTTTACACAAGAGGAATGAATGATGTTAGGTGTGGTTTGGTAAAGTTATGCTTCCAAAACGAAAGTAGAAACATTGAATTGTTTCCATTACCAAGTGATTAGTAAAGGTAATGATAACTATTATAGTTTCTTGAGGGTAATTATTTTACTTCATTTGTTACCTCACTAAATTATGTGCATGGAATCAAGTGATCATTTGCGTTTGGAAATACTTTATACGTGAGAAGGATTCACATTATTAAAATAGTGAGTTATGAACTTGCATATAATATTTGGTGTATAATCCTCCTAAACCATGTGGTATTAAGAAAAATAACCATTATCAAGTGGATACGCAAGTCAACGATCATTATTGATCCGTGGGTTTTTGGGCTCAAGCCCACTGATGTTTCATGACTGTGTCCATACAAGTGGGCCCACAGAATGATTATGTAACAAATTGTAACAATCTACAATTAATTTGCTTCAGAATAAGTAATTTTTTTTTTATCCTCATATACCAAACAAATTATAAGATATGGTGTTAGAATTTAGAATGAGTAGAACTCAATCATGGATTATTGCTAGCTATCTTGTTAGCTGGTACAGTAAACTTATGGATTTGGTAAGTCGAGAGATTAAATTTGTCGTGATCATCATATTCAGTGTATTTCGCCTATAAAAAATTATATTCAGAATTCGAAGAGGGAAGGACGGCGACAACTCATTACTCTCTTTTTTTCTTTTTTTCTTTTTTTTTTACACAAGAGGAATGAATGAGAGATGGAATTTGTACTAAATCTATAACAACACTATTTATAACAAGGGGTCGATTGGATTGAGAGTAAATATTTTTAAGAGAAGAAAAAAGTCATATTAATGTAATAAATGTAATTATAAACACAAATGAAGTTATTGAAATAATTGTGATAGACGAAAAATAAGAGTAAATTGAAAAAGGTGAATAAAAAAGATTATGATTTCCCATCATTTGGAGGTAAAGAATTCCCCCACCTTCTCTTACGGTAAATTTATACCGCAAAATAAGAGAACTAATTGCTATTTTCTCCATTTTTCATTACCATCTAATTAATTTTTCTACATCTCTAACAATTAAAATTTCTTTAATCATCTATCTAATTAATTTTTTTTTCTAATTTGACTTTTATTTACCCAATAAATATTTGTCCTCAATCCAAACAATCCTAAAAAGTAAAAAGATGGAATCTAAATAATACTTATCGGTAAAAAATGAATGTCTATGATCTTAAAAAAGACACTTTCAACAACACATTTATAAATTTGTGACCAATTTGAACATTCTTTTTATATACTACTATTTCACTTCGAACTACTAGCAAAGGGAAAATATGTATTAAAAAAAAAAGATATTTGATAATTAATAAAAAGAGAAGGAAATTGTATGAATAAAATTAGAAGGAAATTAAAATATATAATTGAAAATTTAAATAGTACGTGAATTATTGGTCAAGAATAAAAATAATACAAAATAAATAAGATGAATCAAAATAAAAAATGATCCTAAGAGGTGTTTAAAACAGGCCCAATGACTCGATATATACCCGACTTTGTAACCGAATCTAATTTGACTCGACTTAAAATGGATTTATAATTATTTAAAAATTATTATGGATGCAAAAGCCGATTTTAAATTGATCCGATCCTAAATCAACCCGATGACCCGAATAAAGATATAGTAGTAACATTTAAGACGAAACCCAAATCTGTTTTTGCAAAGACAGTAACATGACAGTTTGTAGGTCTCCTTTGCTTGATTGGGAGGCCAGGCCAGATATAGAGATGAAGTGATTAAAATATTACTTTGACAGTTGAAAGAAAGCATCTTAATCAAATACCAATTCAATGATTCGATGCATGATGATCACTTCTTCACGACTTTAACCAATACTAGTATTATTTTAACAATATTACTATCACAATATATTAATTCCATCATAAGAGAAGGAAAAGAAAGTCTTCTTTTATTTCAACAACTTAGTATCATTTCTATCTTTTAAAAAAAGTATTCACTCTTTTATTTTAATTCGTCCTTTTAATTTTATAATATTTTTATTTTAGATAGCATTTAATTTATTTTTTTAAATTTTTATCTACTTATTTTTTTTATTTTTACTCATTTTAATCATATTTGTATAATTTAACAATTTCTTTTAATTTATTAATATTCATATTAATTATTAATATTATAATCTCTTAAAAATAGAGAGACTAATAGTAGGTAATGTTGAGAAATGGGTGAATTGTGAATCGGCCCGCACCATATTTGGACATTTCACGCAATGACGTGCCCACATGCTCTACCTTGTTTGCCAACCTTCACCTGAAAACGTGCACATAATTAACACTCTTGTTGCACAACTAGTGAGTGATATCTATGTATAGTAGTGTCAATTCTCTCTTAATTACTAGAACGAGTTTGAATTTAGAGATGTCATTAATTTTTATGTAGTGGTCGTGTATATATTATATTTTGTAAAATTAACTATCAACAAACTTAATATTTGAGACGATTTTGATATTTTTTAATAAAACTTTTCAGCTAAAAAAGTCTAATTAGCAGATTGTTTGAATCTCGTGACATATATGTTAGATGCTTTCATTATAGAGTAATTGTTTCTTTCTTTTTCTTTATTTATTATATTCTTCTGCTATACAATTTATTAAAGTAGCGCTAAATCACCATTCATAAAATTAACGAAGTATAGCTCTAGATTAACCATCGACAAAATTAATGATAAGAAATTAAAAAAAGGTATTTTATAATACTTCCTCCATTTTGATATACTCGGTACATTATAATTTTTGACGCCATTTACCGTTCAAGCTTATTTTAAATATTGCGGCTAATGTATAAGAATAATATAGTCAAGTAGGATCTTGTTTGAATCGTCTAATCACATATTTTCATAATATTAAGTTTTTATAATTTTTAGATGTGTATAATTCAATATATAAATGATTAAAATAACACATTAGATTGTGTAAAAAGTGAAATGTAGGAAATATAGTGTAATGGATGAAATAGTAGTGTGATTGTGGCAAGTGTTAGTGAGATTGGTCATGGATTGTTCCCTCTCTTGCTGGTTGAAAGATGGATCATAAACTCTTGTTGCCAAATTAATGAAGCACATGTGCAAGTTTGTGGTGAGAAAAGTTTGGTTTATTGAAAGATTAGAATATTTAATAAAATAAGTACAAGTTTTGATGATTGATTGATGGATTATTGGAAGCTCAAAATTAAATGATTGGTTTAATGCAATGAGTGATAAGAAGCAATACAAGTTGGATTAACGGTATAAATTGTTAAAAGCTCATTTTGACAACTAATATTATGTGGTAGGGAACATGGGGATGACCATTACTTGTAGTTTATACTGCATGTCTTAACGCCTAAGATGATGTCAATATTTTTAATTTATGTTGTTTTTTTTTTTTTTAGAGAAGTTGCAAAGTTGAGGATAAGGACGTTGAGGCACTTGCATTGCATCTCAAGGTTATCATCAACTTATTTATTGTTTTCAATCATTTTTTTTTGGATTTCCTACTTTTTTTCTATTGGATAAAACAAGATCAACCATCCATATTGTTAAATATAATTTATTTTAGTTTACCTTTATTAAACTATATTTACAAAACTGATTTTCTCCATCTCTATATAGGATGCTTAAAGCTCTGTAAACTAACATTTTAAACGTTTTCTATATAAAAGGGTCTCGAGGAATAAATTAGTTAAACCTTAAGATTACCGTGTGGATTTTAAAAGACCTTTGGTTACCACGTGAAAAACCCAATATCTCAGGGCTACCACGTGCAATTTCTCGAAAATTTCATAGTTGCACACTCAAAGAGATATTGGAGTAAGTTATAGCTACTAAATTTTATGGTTTGAAGTTAAATAAAAACAACTTTTCAACAAAGCGCTAACTAAAATCTTATTTTGTTTTTTGATTTGGGGTTAGTACACTAGATCATAATCTCTATAGGAGAGGAGGAAAGAAAATTAATCTTTTTTATAAGTAGCTGATAAGAATAATGTAAAACCTAAGTTATCAACGTAAAATGAAAAGCGGTCAATCACTAGACTAGCTTAAAATTCTAGTAAGATTTCCATGATAAGATGGGTAATTATTTTTTGAAAATTTACTTTGTAATTACATCAAGTATGTTTTTAAGATTTTTTTAAATTTTTTAAAATTTTGAGTTAGTTTCCTACCAAATCGTCATGGAATACTGCATTTTCCTTGATGATAAAAACGCTCAAATGGTATATAATAATAAATTAAAGTCTCCTGAGCTAGTCCTCCTACCTGGTTAAAGTTTACTTTTTTATGTTGGTATTGACTAAATTAAGAATTACTCCTTTGTTCCTATAGAATAATAACAAAGAGAAATTATATTTTTTAAGAAGAAAATAAATGTTTTTTAAGAAGAAAATAAATATTTGATGATAAATTGAATAGAAAATTTAAATTGTCTACATTAAAATAAAAAAGAGTTAAAATATATAGATAAGATTAAAAAATAACTAGATCATTATTCAAAAATAAGAATAATACAGAATAAGAAAGACAACTTAAAAATAATAATGTTTAATAAAAAAAGGAATTAGAGTTACTCTACAATGTATATTAAAAAAAACTGAGCAAGTAGTGAGAAGCTGACCAGTATACTTATAAATTATAATGTGAGAAAATTAGCCCATATGCCATTTTTTAACCTTAAGAGTCTATGGATGTTTAATTTTATAATCCAAAATTCTAAAAAAGCAATATTATTTGTTATTATTATTCATTTTAATATTAGAAGCATTACTCATAAAGAAAGTATTAGTTTGTACTCGATCAGGTAGTTATGAAAAAACAGCCTTATAATATTAAATTATTATGAAACGTTGACCTAATACTATTAAAGTCTTTGTTGGCCAAGTAAGCGTTAGTTTCGGTTAATTTTATCTTAATTTATGCCACTTTTTTAGAACATAAATAAATTTATTACTATTAAATTCTAATTTTCCATCTTAAATTAACATATTTAAATCACTAAAAAAAACAGTATCTAGTTAAAAATTCATTTAATTTAGTACATATATATTTAATGAAAAGCCGTAAGCGCAAATTAGGTAAAAAATAATAGGTCAATATCAGTAAAAACAAAAGATTAATACAATAAAATTGTATTATGTTAAATTTAGCAAAAATATACAATTTTTAACAAAAACATATGAATAATAGAAATAATGTAACAAAATAAAGGCTTATAATTAAAAATTTTAATTTTATTCAAATTTATAAAATAGCTTAATTATTTGCAACAAACTAGCTAGTAGAAATTAAACTAAGTATGAAAAAAAAATCTCTCAAAACACCAAAATTAGCCATAATAAAGAGAGTAACTAAATTATAGTTTAATACATCGTAACATGTAGCAATACATTTTAACAGTAATTTTTGGCAGATTTTGAGTGTTGTAGACTTCTAGTGCACAATTATATGAAATACAGATAAAAAAAAATTAAGTATTTTCTTGATCAAAACAAATTTGAATTTGATTTTCACTTAACTCTTTTTTACCTCAGCTTATACCCTGTAATAGGAAAAGAGGGCTATTTATAAATTTATATTATAAATTATAAATAAAGTATAAAATAAAAGAAGTAAAGATTAAGGCATATATATATATATATATATATATATATATATATATATATATATATATATATATAAAAGTGGGGGCGAATAAAGTCCTAAAATAAGAAGGTGGCGGTTACTGGAAAGCGATAGTGTGAGTTAAGTAGTAGTGGTAGTAGAAGTAGAGTAATCTAGTGTGTGTGTTTTGGTGCCCAGTGTATGCATGTGGGCTGTGAGTCTTTGCAGGTCCCTTACCAACTCACCTTTCCTATCCATTTATTCTGTCCTTTTTTACATTGTAATAATCTAAGTACTCCTATATCTATCAAACTAAATAGCACTTGATTTCAAACTTTTATTGTCGATACCATACCACACTATCATATCTAATATATCTCGCTTATATATAGCCAAGATTCTGAGGTGGACGACATATAAATTATGCCCGTATAATCCCCTCCAAAGAGAGGACATAAGTCTTCAAAAAGACGTCTGCCAAGAAAACAATTAAAGTCCCCGAGTACGTATTAAAAAGCTCCAACATTAACGATTTATGAAACTTTTATCGTCATCAATAGCAAAAGAACTAAATCCACGACTTTTTGTTGTGGTCTATGTTGCTTTTAGAATCTCTTTAGTGTTTAGCCAACCATCCCATCCCTCATTCCACCCTCTTACTCTTGTCACTCCATAGACTTACCAACTAATTTCCATATTCTTTACACTCTAATAGGAGTACTATATATATGTATAACACACCTACTACTACTACTAACTCCTACTAATTTCCTTAATTCGTTGCTTATTACTCTAACAGTCCGTTTGATTAGAAGTATTAAATGATGGTAATAAGAATGATTTATAGTGTAAAATTTCATTAAAAGTTTTATATCATTCCTATGGTAATAACTTTGATCACAAAAAAAGTTTTTTTTGTTTACAAATTTCTATTACCAACTAATATCACATCTACCAATAGTAATGCATTGGAATGAATTTTATGAAGAAAATGAGATGATTGAAGTTGGACAAGCATCACCATTAAGATAGCCAAGAGAGTTTCCATCCAAAATTACATTCGTTTTTCATTCCCATTACCAACATTTATTACTATCTACCAAACGGACCGTAAATGGCTAGATCACGTCTCTTTATTAGAGACATCAAGGATTAATTGTGTACTAACGTAAAACAAAAATTATTATATAAGACAATCTCACTATAAGATGCACCACATATATAAGTTAAATAACATAATTAATACAAATTATAAGAATATGAATTCTTTGTTTTGCAATCCATATATTTATAGGAAAATAGCCTATTACACAATATATAACTAAATCTAAAATTAGATTATTATATGTAGAATACTTGCAATAAGCAAAATCCAAAAACAAAATAATGAAATAGCATATAATTAGTGACAAAGAGAAGAGGTAAAGTAAACCGATGGAAAAGGGCAAAAAAAAATTAAGTAGATGCTCCCATCACTTCACTTTTCGTGAATGAAAGGCAACCACCAATACTAGCCACTTACTCAAAGAAAAGATTTCAGACTTGCCATCCAACTGGAGTACAAAATAAAAATATAAATAAAAAATATAATTAAACACCCATTTACTCATTAACAAAATTATATAATAAGTCATATAAAAAAAATATTCAATTACTAACCTAATTTGATCAAAAATTATATTCACAAATTCACCCAATCACAAAATAATTCTTTACCAATTATAGAAGTATATATATGTATGTAAATTTGTAAATATATCAAATGCCCAATAAAAATTCACAGTAAAAAGAAAACAAAAAAAACAAAAAGTCAATAGCAAAAATATATATATTTTAATCAATATAATTTTCTTTTCCCTTTTTGTTTTGGTTGTCAGTTATGGCAATCCACCAAAGGAGCCGGCCTAGGAAGAACATGAACAAACGTATTCTCCATGTGATCATCTTGTTGACCATCCTGATCATCAGGAGCTGGAAGATTAAGATCCAAGGATAGAATATTACGGGGCCCACCTCCACCTGTATCCATAACCTCCGTTGACCCATCAGGAGCTATCTCGGTGGACGACGGAGGTGCCGCCGCTCTATGCCTTCTCATATGCCCACCCAAAGCTTGACCCGAGGGGAATTCGGATCCACATATGGAGCACTCATGGACCCTGTCCCTCACCTTACTATCAACAATTTTGATTTTAGCATCAATATTATCACTGTTATGATGATCTGTAGACGGAATAATGGAGGGAGAAAGAGGTGGTTTGATCTTCTTGTGGCTTGTACGATGCCCACCAAGTGCTTGAAAAGAGGAGAAAGTTCTATTACATGTTTTACACTCGTATAAAACAGTAGTATTAGAGTTGTTGGTGTTTTTGTGTAATCCTTGAGATAAGAGAATAAGAAAATTAGCCATGTCTATTTCTTCAGTTGTAACTTCACTCATGACGTCATTTAAATGATCGGAAGGGGATGCCGATGAGGATGACGTGTAACTGGTGGAGGAGGCAGCAGCAGCTTTATTAGGAGGATCAGAAGCGGCGGTTACGACAGCACCATCGCTGCCGCCACAATAAGTGGAGGAGGCGGAGGCAGAAAGGAGTGATCGGTGACGTTTGGTACGACGTCGTTTGGTGGTGAAAGTAGAGAAATCTTCTTCAGTTGAATAATCCATGAGGAAGAATTAGAATTAGAATTAGAAATAAGATTGGGGTGAGTGAGTGAAGTAGAGTGGAGGAAGGAAAAAGCAAAGGGTGTGTATTTGGGTTTGGGTTTATGTGGGAAGGGAGTTTATATGTATGTAGTAGTAAAATTTAGGGGATTAAAGAGTCAACAGCTTCCCTTTTTTGAGTGCACGTGAAGAGAAACGGTAGGGAATGAGGAATGAATAGTGATCACACAATTAGCAAAATGGAACGGAAAGGAAAAAAATAAGGACTAGGGCCTCCAAGTCATTGCCTTAAGCAGTTAAGCCTCATTCTTTTTTCTTTTTTTTTTTTGTTATACAGTATTATTAGTATAGAACAGTATTATTAATATAGAACAGTATTATTAGTATAAAACAGTATTATTAGTATAGAACAGTATTATTAGTATAGAACAATATTATTAGTATAAAACAGTATTATTAGTATAAAACAGTATTATTAGTATAGAACAGTATTATTAGTATAAAACAGTATTATTAGTATTAGCAAAATGGAACGCCATGTTATGTAATATTTCTAGACAGTTATACATTTTACTTTTTTTTTTTGTTACATTTTGTTCCGTTACATTCATTAAACTATACTTTTCTTCAAATGTTTACATATTGACCAAAAAGATATAACAAATATAAATTGTAATTTCCTATACTTCTATCTTTTATAGCAGTACACATCACCAACCTGTTACATAGAAGATGTCACAACCTTAAATACACCCAATTGGATGGGCCTATAATATAAATGTAACCCAAGTTTTAGGCCTAATATATAGCATATATCAATTGAGAAAGATTGAAATAAATAAGATTATTTAGCATTTTAATTCCAAGTATAAGATTGGGATAAACTTATGTCCCAAAATAAGCTTCCGTACGTCCAAGCCTAGCCTCGGGTAAGTCGCTGTTAGTAACAGCGACTTAAGGGAAAAAAAAATAAAATAAAAAGTTGAAAGTCGCTGTTACTAACAGCGACTTTTAGCTTTTTTTTTTTTTTTAAATTTAAAAACTAAACTAGCCGTTGTTAATTAGAAAAATAGCCGTTAGAATGTGAAAATAGCCGTTGTAATGTTGTTGTATAAATAGGTCCATCATTTCTTATACTTCATTTTATCCATTCTACATCATTCTTATTCTTTTCCATCAATTGTTAAAGTTAACATAAGGTATTTTGTTAGTTTTATTATTATAAATGTAAACATTATTTTTGAAAGTTCACTAACGTTAATATATTATATGTATTATGTAGATGTCAAAGGAGCATTGTATTGAAGAGCTTTGTGATTGTGGTTATGAAGTTGAGATTAATACTGATTGGAGCGACTTCGATCCAGGGCGTGAATTTGTTGCTTGCCCTTTCTACTTGGCTGACGGATTAGGATGCACATACTTTCGCTGGATTGCTCCGGAGGGTACAAAATGGCAGAGAGACTTAATAATACGGCTTGAGAAGGAAAAACAAGAGCTTAAAGATGAGGTATTTAATCTAAAGAGACAAATGGATGATATGGCACATAGGAAAGAAGAGACTGAAAGAATTATGAGAAAGTTAACTAAGCCTTCTTAGTTACGGACGCTAGTTTAACTTAATGCATGAAGTATGTAATTGGATTTGGATTTGTTGAACTTGCTTGAAATTGTGTTGAATGTTGAATAGCAACATCCTTATTTGAATATGATTGTATGTTTGTTTTTGATTAAATTTATGCTGCATTGTTCGCGGAATGATTCATCGCCCAAAAGTTTGAGTAGTTAACATCAATTCACTCATAATAAACGTGTGATACTACGGTAAAAATATATACATGTACATATATGTTACAATTTACACACAAAAGACCAAAAGTTACAAATGAGTATGTACAAATGTTAAATAATTACAAAACTATTGTAATGCTAATCCTCCTCCTGTACCCTGTCTAATTGTGACGGTTTACGACGCCTCCTACGATAGTAAGATGCAGTCGCATGATCGGGTAGGGGAGGGGATTGATAGTTTGATTATGTGGCACCCTGTGAGGACCCGCCACCATAGTCCGGACACGTTAAGTCAACCTCCTCAAGATGAACGTCGGGTTGATGAGCAGATGACTCGTACGCGTACGTAGTGGTGTGGGGCGCAGTTACTTCCGGAATGAAGTGTTGAAACTGCGTGCGTAGGAGTATGCCTTGGGCAATCTCCCGTACGGGCTCCTCTTGGGAGGAGCCGATGACTGATGTAATGCCCTGTGCCTGCAGTAAGACTTAATTATTAATGAAATGTTTAAAGTGTAAGTTGTATGGATAATAACTAAAGTTGAAGAATACTTACAAAGTGTGTCATCGTCGGAGCTGCGGGATTGTACTGGGATGCCGCCAAGATACCTCGTGGTGTCATCCATCGGCGAGTAATGGAGAGGAACCACGGCATGTAATCCGCCGTAGTAGGTGCGCCTGCATCCTCGATCGGCGCACCTTGGGCAAGCAGATCTAGCCTGTGCTCCCAACGAGCGACATGCCGCCAGTTGACCTCTAGCCAGTTCTTGGGATCCCGACCCTTGCGAGAGTGGTGGAGCTCCGCTTCTGTGTCGCATGGAGGCGGGATGCCCTGTACCATCCCAAATTGGCGCAGTACGCGCTCAGGGAGATGCACTTCGACCATGTCGAAGCAGATCAGAGGTACAGATGCTCTCCACGCCCCTGACAATATGCCCGAGTGCTGAGGCAATGCAGTGTATGCCTCAGCAGGGTAAGGGTCCCATAGAAACTAAACGTGAAAATTCGATTAGTAAATTACTCAATTTGATACTTATAAAACAAGTTGTGGTGAAGTTGTTACCTGGTCAGCACGTAATAGATCGAGCTGATCGCGGTAGAACCCCACGCCCGATCCAGTGTGGGTCCTTGTTCGTCTTTCAAAGGACCACCGCGATCCATATGGCACATGCGGGGGAGGAAGCAGTGGTGGCGCAAATGCACCACGACCCACACTCCTCATCCGTTGACCAATGAGAACATGCTCCCATGCCCAAAGCTAAGAATTACCATTATAAGTAAGTAAAAGAGGTACAACAATATTATTACCTGTAGAATAATCATTATAACTTATTATTACCTGTAGAATAATCAGGGGACTAGTTATCTCCTTCACGTTCTTCTGTGAAGCTTCACAAAGTCTCCTGTACAGATACGCTAGGGCTGCCGAACCCCAGCTGTACCCGGAGATGACCTCCCATGGCGCATCAAGCAATGTCAAGTACAATAGTTGTACTCGGTTGCCAGTCTTGTCGGAGAACAAGACAGCACCAATCAGATAAAGGAGATACGCCCTAGCGTATCTCTCAACGGTGGCGTCATCAGCACCTTCAGGGAGTTGCGAGAAGTTTTGTGCAAGCCATGTTACACGCAGGCTACTCCCTTTGGTTACCTCAGCCGGAGGTCGCACTCCTAATACTCTATGGACTTTATCTTGCCAGCTTTCGAACTAGCGTGCATCGATGCACACGGCATGTCCCTCGATGGGAAGCCGTGTAAGCACAGCTACGTCAAGTAACGTGACGGTAGCCTCACCTATAGGTAGGTGGAAGGTATGAGTCTCCTGGCGCCACCGCTCGAGTAAAGCCGTGACTAGCGCGCGATCGACTCTCCCGTACGCGATCAGGTGGAAGTCATGCAATCTCGCAAGCTGAAGGTACGGGACGATCCGTGCGTCAATCGCCCATGGAGCTGAATCGGGATGCCTGGTGTATATGGTTTCCGTATCGGACACCTAAATCAAAATATTACGTTAGCTTCAATTTAAAGTATTATGAAGTAATAATTTCAAAAGGGGTAAGCTCAATGACCTGTACATCCCATAGCACACTGCTCCTGTGACTCGCCTGCATCGTAAGGACACTAGGGTCCAGAGGGCCTGGAGCTGCTGGATCCATCTCTCCTGCAATTAAATAATAAGTAAGCCTTATGTAATCTACAAATAATTAAGAAGTACTGAAAATGTGTATTTGTTTGTTATATAATCCTTACTTTATATACTCAAATATAGATACTATTTACCTTGACGTGCAAGTTCTAGTATTATGACCGTCAATACCACACCGTTGAAAAGCGTTGCGTCTCCGCGATCCTTCGTCCATCTCGTTCGCGATCCTCCTGGACTTAGGTCTTCCTAATCCACGAATGTGATCTGGATCATGTAACACCTCAACACCGGTGTATTGAGGCCATGCCCTCTTATCAATTAACGGCAAGAATATGCATTCATACGTGTTAACATTGCTCTGGGTATTATAGCAGGAGTCCACAAAACGCTCATAGGATAAGTGTCGTTTAATGCATACGGCAAGAACATGAGAACAAGGTAAGTGAAATATGGACAGTTTGTTACAAGTGCATTTCATCTCGCTCATATCCACACTTTGTATTTTACCACCCTTGGCCGATCCTCTATTACCACGCCCAGTCTTAACTTGGAAAAGGCCTCGTCTGTAGTCAAATGCGATGATCTCATGGTAGTTTGCCTTCTCGGTGTTACGGGTGATAATTCTAGTGGCGTGTGAAGTGTACTTGTTTCCCCCAATTAACCACGCATTTGCATTCTCGCGTCTTTTTACAAAATAATCATTAACACGATAGAAGGTAAACTCCACAAGAGTGGTTATCGACAAGAAACGCACACCCTTCATCACGTTATTGAATACTTCGGCCAAGTTCGTATTAGTAACACCGTACCTATACCCTCCATCGTGACATATTGACCATTTAGACATATCACCAACTTCATCAATCCAAAAAAGTGCTTCGCGATTAACAACACCAATGGCCTTCATTCCCTCGACGACTTTATTGGATTGTCTTTGCTCTGCAGTCCTACCAAACATTTTCTTCAACTTCACATTACCCATTTGACGATTGAAGTTGCTTAACAAATGCCGCAAGCAAAACCTATGATGGGCGTTTGGAGGTTGCCATTCCGGCTCCTCCATAGTTGCTAGAATGCCCGCATGCCTATCGGAAATAACGCATAACCCTGGACTATGCATCACATGCTTACGAACACAGCCCATAAACCAAGACCACGCGGCTATGCATTCTTTTTCGACCAAAGCAAAGGCAAGCGGGAATATTCCCTTGTTCCCATCTTGGGCAATCGCAGTCAACAACGTATGGCGAGGACTTACCATACAAATGTGTTCCGTCAATGGCAATAACGGGTTTGCAATACTTAAATCCCTCAATACTAGGTTGGAAAGCCCAAAACACGCGTTGGAAAGTTCTAATACTAGGACGGACATACACACCGACATCATTATCTTCCTTAAAGAACCACTCAACTACGGTACCGGGGTTTGAAATTTGCAGTGCCTTCAGGAAGCGTGGAAGAAGAGGATAAGAATCTTCCCACGTACCATAGATGGAGAGAAGGGCTTGCTATTTAGCACACCAAGCCCGCTTATAGGTCACTTCCACACCGAATTGGTCTTTGACCATTTGCCGGACAACAGAAACCTTAATTGATGGGTCTTGAGCAACACAATTTCTAATACGATTGTTAATCACGGAAGATGTCAAATGAATGTGCCCAGCTGACACGTTTTCAGTACTTAAAATACAACCCCCGTGCTTCCCTTTATAAGTAATTATCTCCCATGACGGTGAATAGGAGGTCTTCCTAGCCCTAAGCCTCCAACCACACCCTCTCTTACACTTCAACGTGAGTACGGTTTGATTTGAAGTCTCAGTCCTGTACTCAACGTTCCTACGAATATGATACAATATAACAGCGTCTAACAAGGCATCCTTGTTGTCAAACATCATACCCTTTTGAAACTCTCCTTCGTCGGTGTAGGTTGTATCACAATCCCAAGACCTCCAAGAGTTGTCCTCAATGTGTTCGTCTAGAGGGGGAACCAGTGCATAGGGTGTAGGGGAAACGATTGTTGGAATGTTTCCTAAAGTCATGTCATTAGCTAGAGCCTCCTCGTCAATACCAACATCATCCTCAGAAGGAGCTTCAACGAATTCATTACTCTCACTAATAACATCATCCCAAGGCTCATTTGTATCTTCTAAGTTACAAGTATCATCATTTGTCACTTGAAATTGAAGTTGATTGGGTTCATTAGAAGGATAAGAGGAAGATGGCATAAAGGGATTTTGGGTTTCTTGGGTAGGGAAGGGCGTATGAGAAGGAGCAGAAGGAGTTACATTCATAAATGCATTTGTTTCCAATACGTTCACATCTTCGTTCCCTAGGGGTACCTCTTCTACATATAAATCTAAAGAAGGACTAGGGGTAGACCTTGAATACTCCCACATTGCATCTATAGCCTCCTCATCCTCAACCGAAAAAGCTAACAAATCTCCACTCAGATTGTATTTAAAACTTAAATTAACAGTACTTCTTGTAGTGTTAATGCCAATCCTAGAGCATATAAAATGTTTAAATTCATTCAAATCCATGTATGAGTTGCATGCAAACAGTTTACGTTTTCCCCAACATACTTAACATTATTACTAGTTGATCGAATTGAACCATTCCAAAAGCATACAACGGTGACACGAAATGAAGCCATTTCTACAACAACACATAAAAAATCAACATCACCATCAACTTCATAAATATATGACCACTATACATTTTACATTCAACTAATAATTCTGGAACAAACTTTTAAAAGTGAGGATCAATGTAAATAACAAGTACATTTGACATAATCGTAGAGCTCAAGTGTAAATGCCCACTACACATGACATACATTTTAAATTCACCACCAAATGAAAAAATTTATAATAAAAATGAACCTCAATTAGCTGTAGATCAAGAAGAATTACGTAATTGGAAGCTTGTCAACCTACATTAATGTGAAAATTGATTAAAACACAACAAACCCTAATTTTTCGAATATTGAAAAAAAAACCAAAAAAAAATTACCTTAGGTCGATCTAAGAAGACTACAGCACTAATTACTGGTACAAACTTGAAACTTGATGACCTTAGTTGAAGGAATGAAGATCCTTACAAGGTTCGAATGAAGAAGGAGAAAGTAGAGAATTGCGGGAGAAAAACTAAATCGCGAAATGAAGTAAGGAGGAAGAAGGATTCTGGAAAATTATAAAGCTAAAAGTCGCTGTTAGTAACAGCGACTTTCAACTTTTTATTTTATTTTTTTTTTCCCTTAAGTCGCTATTACTAACAGCGACTTACCCGAGGCTAGGCTTGGACGTACGGAAGCTTATTTTGGGACATAAGTTTATCCCAATCTTATACTTGGAATTAAAATGCTAAATAATCTTATTTATTTCAATCTTTCTATCAATTGAAGCCAAGTTTTAAAAAGGGTGTTAAAGGAATTAGGTTTTTTTCATTTTTTTTAAGTTTTTTACTTTTTAGTTAGCCAAATAGTTAAAAAGTGTTTGATAAATGACTTTAAAACCACGTGAAAAGATGACTTTCAAGCCAAAACCCATTAAGGAACTCCTAGTAGCTTTTTCATTAATTTTTGATTTTTGGTTTGCTTTTTCTCTAACAACCAACAATTAGCAAATAATATTTTTCCAACATCACTTTGACAACTAGTTTATCAGCAAATACTTCCATATGGTCAAACCAGCCGGTAGCTGCCGCTATCAGTCATTTAGGAGCCAATCAGAAGTGTTTGGTAAATACCATGTTGCAGCCGCAGTTTTGCCCCAACCCAAAGTGCTTTATTGGGAGCTGGTTTTGAGATTCGCCCATTTGTTAGTGAACACATTCGGCATTTTAGCATGAATAGCCTTTAGCAAGGTTATTTCCCCCTTAGCACATGTATATTGCTAATTTATTTTGCAATCTCCAACTCAAGGTCATTTGTTGAGCGTTGAAGGAACCATATTAATAAACCCTTGAAGTATTTCTACCAGGATTATGTTGCCCTAGGTTGTTTGGCAACTCATACTTACAGGAGTAACAATATTTTTTGAAACAACGTCATGTGTCAAACAACGAGTCAAACAAGTATTGCGACTTAAACAGAGTTAAAATAATTTGTAGGCTAACTTTATTGTATATATTACAGTGTCACTGATTTTAGAGGGTGAATTTAATTATGGTCGGATTTTGCCCGCTAATAGCTCTGCCAATGCATAGTAGTGTAAACCTAGTCCTTTGGACTCAAAAACTCACCATAATCTTGATGAGAAAGACTCCATAGGGAATGTTTTTATATAAACACCACAATTTCAACTCTTAAGAAATATTGTTTTAAGAGTGCAAATAAAGCTGGTCGAAGGTAGCTAGCCAAACACTCCTCTACCAGATTCATTAAGTTTTTCCTTAGAGTACTATTCGTAGCTCAATCGCTCTATGGATAAAAAGAGTGAAGTTCTCGATCAACAACTTCTTTTCTCTTGCGCTTTTCTTGTTTCGGATTTGGTTGTGAATTTGCGCTTTGAGGTTGCGGTGAGCGCTACCTTGCTTCTTTTCCTTTCGTTATGTTTTTATATGAAAGCTGGAATTCTCCTTTTTTTATTATCAGCTCTCAAAATTTAAGGGCCATTTCTTAGCATAGTTAGCACAAAGATACATCTACTTGAGTTTAGTACCCATAACAATACGGTATTTTATTGTTCACTTAAAAATATAACTTATAATAAATCATACATTATATTATCGAAAATCTTTAGCATTGAAGAACTTCCGCGAACTGATAAGATCACACCGGAGTTAAGCCAACAACACCTGCGCATCAAAAAGCACTCTACATGAATACATGATGGTCGTTTTCAAGTTTTTAGCAATTTCACGCAATCAATGGCGTTCAGGAAAATTGAATCCAGAAAATAAACGTAGGACAACCATTTCTCAGACAACCAAGAACATGTTGAATCTGAGAACCGAGAAAATCACTATTGATGGGCATCACGCAAAAATGGTATAAATATTATGATGATGATCAAATGTGTGTATATTACAATTTACAAACACCACTACAAATCATCACTTGTGCCACTGATTATGCCACGGGAATTCAATATTTGTGGCAAGTTTTTATCTAGCCACGGAAAAAATAGGTTTCAAGAAAATATCAAAATGCTTGCTAAAATTTATGCAACGGGTAAATATAGAAAAGCAAGGAAAAGTGCAATATCCAAGTGTATATATTCTCACATATCTAGTATGCAGAGTAGAAATAGTAATGCCTAAATTGTGATGTTCTGCATCACTACAAAGGTTCCTATATTTGACAAACCTTACAAGATAAGGTACACCCTTAATGATAAAGTATAAACTATACCTTTAAGCAATGGTATAACATGTCACACTCCTCGGACAGGAATCATTTTTCTTTTCATTCTCCTCATTGACCTAACATACTACTAAGAAAACAATACGTGCAGGACACGAAATGACCACAATATGAGTGAAGAATCCAAATTCAGTCCTCTAAAAAACTCATCAAAGGTAGAAATAGCATTAAGACGTTGCTGGATACGAAATTCTTTATCAAACAGCTGCGAAGTGTTAGGTAAAGAACAGACTTGGACTTCTATGAATTCCTTTTATTCGCATAGTGCTCACCTCAGAGAAACAATTCCAAAGAAGGTCACTATAATGTGTCTAATTGGTTTCTGTAATTCAGTTGATCAATAGCGCAGACCATTTGCGTGTTACAGGAAATAAAATAAAATAGTTCTTTAACTGCATAACTAGAAGAATTTTTGACCTTCAATAAAGCACAATCCAGATCACCCTAAACATGAAATAAAGATCCCCTTCAGGTGATTCAGCACAAAAAAGGTTTTGGAGATTATGAGCTTGAAATTGAATAGCCTTCACAAAATTTGACTACAAGAACCCAAAGGCTTCTTCATTTGCTAAGGGATATAGCTGTACCCTACAAGAAATTTGAAATTGGCGACAAAAAAATGCATCTTTTGGGCGACCAACATAAATTGTAGCAAATATATAATTTTGGGCGATAAAAACTAAAATGTGTGGCACAGTACCACTTGGGCGACAACTTTTGATACAATGCGGCACAATAATGGTTGTCACCCAAACTATCTTTCTTGTAGTGGAATCAGCACAATACTTGGTTTTTTACAACACTATGCATCCCATTTCCCATGGTTGGTGAAGCATGTAAATGTCAAGATTTAAACATGGCCTAACTCATCTAGTCAAGACTGATGCCTGATTGATCCTTTTCTTAGATCCAATGATTTACTGTAGCAAATAAAATTTCCTTTCATGCATATAAATTTTCCAGATAGGTAGGTTCTAGATTCTTGCTCTATCTATCAGCATAATTAGTGTTCATCGAGCCTGAACAAGCATGAGATAGACTAATGAAAATTGTCTTTGGGTTCAAGAATTAAGAGAGACATGGTTGGGTAGGTATATACAGGGAAGCTTACCACAAGCCATTCTGCCCCCAGCATTTCCAGTGGTCAGACTAAGTTCATGTCCTCCTGCATACAAAAGAGACTAAATTGGTGACATCGATCAAACCTATTATCTAAAAAGATGAAAGCATTGAAACACTCAATAAATCAGCAGCAAAACATCAAAGAATTATACCCTTTCCAAGATCATCCTCTAGCTCATGGACCACCAAGGCTCTACCAACAACTGAATTTGGTCCACTTAATGGAATCTGTATAAGTTAGAAGATGCATCAAGAAACAAAAGCTGAAAAGTTTTAATATCAGGATCATCCATAATGGGAACTTATCAATATACTCTTCTATCTCATTGAATATACTATATCTATATATTATGTTATTTAAATTTGTTCTTTGGGTTTAAAAAGTATAAGATCAAATATTCGAACAAGATAAAGATGTGGATGAGAATACTAATAGTGGGCTCATTCCCAAAACAAAAAATACAGCAAATTCAATGGGACACTAGTATAAGTCATTCAATCAAAGACCTGATTATCCACTATAGTAGCCTCAGCTACTCCTGCAATTTTAAATAGCAACCAATTAGATTAGTTGAAGCATTCAAACATACAAAGCTTCCAATTAATCAAAAGATAATACCATCTGTGTTAGCAACAATGTTTCCCAGGTCACCCGCATGCCGGATTTCATCTTCCGGAGCACCATGTGTCATTTTATTTGGATTAAAATGAGCACCTACATCATTAAATCAATTCAATTTGGAAAATTACCCAACAAATCCAGACAAAATTTACTAACAACAAACATCAATAGCCACAATGAAGAGTTTCCATTTGAATGTATGTAAAAAAAACCTGTGGACATGCATCCATTTGTTGTATCTCCATATTCATGCTAATCAAGTTGTCCAAATCAATCGAAAAGACAAAAAAACAGGAGTTAGGTAGATGAAAAAGGCAATTTAAACATTTCCCAAATAAAAATGAAAGAAAAATACCAAGTGAAATCCATGTTTTCCTGGAGTTAGCCCAGTAATACGAACATTGACTGTAGTTGGACCTAAATATTGAACAACAATACAATCAATCAATCAATTCGATCCACAAAACAGAAATCCGCATTGAACAAAATAGCAATTCAAACGAAAAACTAGTAACATAATACCGTCATCTTCTTGACTTAAAGTGACGACACCCTCAACGTTGGAATTTCCCTTAAGAACAGAAACAGCTTTTTTGGTAGCAGCAACAATGGTGAGAGGTTTAGCAGAGGAGGAAGCGGAAAGAGAAAGAGATTGGGTTGGAGAAGAAACTTTGAAAGAGAGTCCATTGAAGGAAGAAGAGGTAAGATTAATGGGTGTTGAAGAAAAGGAGAAGGGTGGCAGGTGAGATAATGTCGGATTTGAAGCAGATGTGAGGATACTGTATGCGGCCATGGCTGCCAATGTTAATTGCATTGATAGGGAGTCAAGATTGTAGTAGTAGTCTTTTATCCAACAACTCTAGGACTGGTATGGCCGTATGGCCGTATGGGTGTACTGTGTGCTATACAAGGATATGTATTAGGTGAGCTTCATGTCAAAATTTCAAACTTGAAATAAACTTCGTATATAATTAAAAATCCAGAGTAATTAATAACTATACACTAAAATTAATATATTTAAAATTTTTTTATTTTTTATAATAAATACTACTTTCATTTTTAGGGACTTTATCACATTTAATTTTTTAACCCTATTCACAGTTTACCCTTAGTCTGTATTTTATTCCTAATATATAAGTTAAAACATAGTCAAGTGATATATTGTTTGATTCGTCACAACGCAAGGATTATTAATATCGACTTTTTATAATTTTTTGTTATGTACTGTATGTTTTGGCAAACGATCCTAATGAAATGGGACAAAGTTATTAAAATGGAGGCAATACAAAATAAACAACAAAAAAAAAACGAAATGTTTAATATTAAAGCCTAAAAAAGTAGATGCAATCAATTTTAAAAACATTAAATGATAATAAAAAACTTTAAACGGGTTAAGTGGGTCGAAATATCAAATCAACCTAATATGTTGCAAGTCATGTTAGGGGTTGTGATTTTCGACCTAATTAACTATATAGATTAGGTTTAGGTCAAGGCTTATCTGACCTGTTTATATATAAATTAAACCCGAACTCGACTTACTTGATTTGTTTGATAAGCCTAATTGTACTAGTCTTTTATGCAACAACTTTGGAACAGGTATGGATGTCTAGTGTGCTCGACAAGAGTAGATAAAAGTCTTGTACAGACTTGGTCCACACTATTTTAGTGTACACTACTATATCTAATAATAGTAAGTAGTACTCCCTCCGTTCCCTAATGAAGTTCCCATAAGGAATGTTCACGGGAATCAAGATAAATAGAATATTTTAGATAGTGGATATATTATTTAATTGAATAATAAATTTAATTGGAGAAAAATAGGAACCATAAGCATTTAAAAAATATTAAAAGAAAGTTAGGAAAATTATGGGGACCACAATTAATTAAAAAAATAGTTTTATAAAGTTAGTGGAAAACATGTGGGAACCATAAAGAATATTAAAATGTTAAATTGGAGTTAATGGAAGATATGTAGTGTCCATAAGCATTATAAAAATATTAAAGTTAGTATGAATAAGGTTACTTTATTCTTCCTTATTTTATTCCTACTTATATTTCATTTACTCTGACACTTTTGTCATTATTTAGGGACAGTAATGGTATTTGCAACCAATCATTCCTTAATATTTGTGTCAAATCAAAAGGGTGCAAACATTGTGAAACGTAGGTAGTACTTGATTGTACTTTTCAAGTAAAATTACTTACTATTTTAATACTTTTTAAGATTGAAGCACATTAAAATAGTATGAACTAAGTCCATAGAAAACTTTCTCTAAGGATATGATAAATGGCGAGTGTTTGGGACCTTGGTAGTTTCCATTTATCATTTTGCCCCATCTCATCGACTAAAACAAGTAACTAGGGGTGGGCATGGATCTTGGACCCTAAGAATCTAGACCCAACCCAACCCTAATTAAAGGGTCTGGATCTACCTATTTTCGGACCCTATGGATTCGCGTCAGATCTGGGCCTATGACTTTAGCTTCCGGGACCATACGTTTGAGACACAGATCCGACCCATGGACCCACTTTTCTAATTGTTTGATTTAAAAGTTTGATATGTTTCTGAACATTACGTGATTTTGAACTTTATCGGTTCATGTAATTTTAGGTGGCATGCAGATAGGGTGAAAAAAGGTCACTTGCTCACACATCCATCTCATTCTCTGGAGTGGAAGAGTATTGATAGGCTGCATAAAACATTTGGGGATGAAGTTCGTAATTTAAGGCTCAGACTATGTACGGATGGAACGAACTCATTCAGCAATCTTAGTTCTCAACATAGTACTTGGCCGGTACTGTTAGTGATCTATAATTTGCCACCTTGGTTATGTATGAAGCGTAAGTACATTATGCTTCCGCTTCTTATTTCGCGTCCTAAACAACCTGGCAATGACATAGATGTATATCTTGCACCTCTCGTTGAGGATTTGAGAAAGATGTGGAATGAAGGCGTTTCCGTGTTTGATGCACATGCTAATAAGGAGGTCACCTTACGTGCAATGCTTTTATCCACCGTTAATGATTT
>NC_080047.1:16528584-16596084 GCF_026212465.1 Amaranthus tricolor
TGAAAATGATCAGTTAGCAGATATTTTCATTAAGCCACTTTCAAAGAGCAGTCTTGAGAAGCTCAAAAGCTTAATTGGAATGAAGACTAAAAGTCTCAAGGAGGAGTGTTAGTAAATAAGACTTTTAATCTCTCCCATTTAATAAGTTGATCATTAAGTCTAGATTTGTTTGAGTACAAGACTAGCTTAGGGTTATGAGTAGATGACAGGCCAAAGGTTATGATTCTTCAATAGTTGCATTATTATTTGACATCTTTTTTTTCTATATAAAGAATGCGTTGTATTGATTTTCAAGCAAGAAAGCAAGTATACACATCTTTCTCTTTATCTCATTTCTAGGTTATTTCCATAGTTTTTGCCTACTTCCTCCCAATAATTACCAACATACAATCTCAAAAGGATTGAGTGAGTATATTTGATGCAAAGTCTTAAAGGGTTGACAATTGACAGATGACAATATCCTCTGCAAAGAATGAGCGCATGCTGTGATGGTTCTGTCTTTTTTCAGTCTACAATTCTACAATAGTATCTAGTTCAATTCAGAATCTCTTTCAATAACTTCCCCATGATAACTTGGTGTGAAGAATCAAATACACTTTCAAAAAAACATTTTATTGCTCTAATGTCATTAAGGTCGTCCATCTTGTATGAAGTTTGGAATGATCAAATGTACACAATCATACCCTAATTGAATATAACATCAATTAGAGAAATTATGTAGGGAATTTATCGACAATATCCTTTACGCTTGTATGGAACTTGAATGTCAGCTCAAGAAATTCCGTAGGGAATTTGTTGGCTTCTCTTGATAAATATTTATAGGTACATCTAACAATTTTATATTATAAAAAAGTTGTTTCTGATTAACCACTATTACATAACAAGAAACGAGTATAAAAGAAACATTTAGAAAAAGTGGGATAACCTTAATAGGATATTATATACAATTTCAATATGTAAGATATGCCAATAGAGTATTAAATATTAATAATAGAATATAAAATATTAATAATAGAAAAGCAAAGATGTTGGTTGAGAAAAGTAAGAGTCAATATTCCAAACTTTATGTATGTTTGAAAATGTTTTATAAGAGATTAAGATGCTAAATTAATTGTCATAGTTTTCATTACTAATTACTAATTACTTAGAAGAGAAGATTAGAAAGAGAGATGTCAGGAGGTGGAGAAAATGAAGCAACTTTAGAGTCAACACCAACATGGGTGGTTGCTATCCTATGCACTGTTTTTGTTGTTGTTTCTTTGGCTGCTGAGAGGCTTATTCATTACACTGGCAAGGCATGTACATCATCATTAAACTCTTGTCTTTGTTTTTATCATTATTATTATTATTATTATTATTATTATTATTATTATTAATTAATTATGCTATTATTATTACATCATTATTAAATTTAATTATGAATTATATACTTTTGGGTATGTGTTCTTTGTTTAGTATTTGAAGAAGACCAATAAGAAACCACTCTTTCAAGCCTTACAAAAGATCAAAGAAGGTAACACTACTCATAGTCCTTTATTTATTATTTTCCTTTTAACATTTTTTTGTTTGTCAATATATAGTAATTATTGGATCCTAGTAACGAACGTATTCTCGGGGGCATTCCTTCATCGAGAGCGTTCGTTAATAAGGCTTTAAATCAATTTTTAAAAAGTAAACTAAATATTATATTACTGTTTTTAAATTTTAAATTCTAAAAGTGAAAATTTAAAATATGTTATATACTCTAAAGTTTCTAATACATTCTTTCACATAAGAGCCTTATGGACTATAATGTAGATACGCTATAAATATTTCTTATACCATTTGTTAAATATTCTATTTTTTTAATTAATAAGGGATGGATAAGATTGAAATTTGTGACATGTTATTACGTTGACTTCCAAAGCTTAAACTAGAAATTGATTTTTAACTCAACCAAGAATAATTTAAACTGACAATTAAAGCTTCACGATAAATTATATGCTCTAACAGTAACTAACAGCTTTAAATTTGAAATGTATTATAGTTTGTTTTTGTTTTATGTTTTTATCTTTAGAGTATATTATTATTCATCATTAAGGTTTAGTAGTGATTTCAAGCATCTATCATATGATAGAAGTTAGTAAAAGTCTAGTATAGGGTTATTCCATGTTATTTTAAGGTGATTTAATATAATAATAGCTTGTATTTCTCAGTAATTGTACTTAATTGTATTTATTTAATTTTTTAATACCTTTAAGATTAGTATATATTAAAATAATATGAACTAAGTCTATAGAAAACTTTTTCTAGAAATTACTATTTCACCTCAATTTTTTGTTTGGCATGCAATCAAAAATTATAGTAAATATGGAAAAACAAAAACAAAGGCAAGGAGTACTAAATCTAATTGCTTAAATTGAATATTTGCTAAAGGTATAATTGTATAAGAATAAAGGTAGTCGTATAGTATATATTATATTACCATTTTGAAACACTTATTAGAGACCAATTAAATTAACCTTTTGACAAAAGCTAAATCCTCCACCTCATATTTACTTTTTAATAGGGTATAAATAATTAAAAGGTAAGAATTTTCAATTTAGAAAAGAAAGCACTGAAAATCAAATTTAAATTTTTTTTTAGAAAAAGTATTTATCAACTGAGATAAGATCACTCAATATACTCTGTAGACGAAATTTAATTTTAAAAAATACTTGTAATAATAATGCCAGATTCCTATATTATGATTATTTATTTTATGAGGAGTATTTTAGTAATTTAACTGACTTAATTTGAAGGCAAAATCAATCAGATAAAGGTAAAAATATGTTCAGTATTATTATGTTTATATATTTTTTGGTTTTTTGATTTTCCAAATTATATGATAAATGACATACAAAAAAAAAGTAAAAATCACGTTTTTTTATCAGCTAGTCTCTTTAGAGACCATTTCATTAAAAGACGTATCTCAAGCGCAGCTCATTAAAGATTAATGCTTACTTACATTATCGTTAATGCTTACTTACCATACCTTTAATGCCTACGTTTAATATCTTAAATGTCAACTTATATTAGTCTTAATGCCTACTTAATTACAATATTTTTAAAATATATAATGGGCCGGTCCAAATCTCTCAAAGAGATCGTCTCTCACAAGAATTATTTTTTTTTTTATTTACCAACTTTTAGTTTTTGATATTGAAAAATTAAAAACTCAAAAAATGAATGGCCACAAAATATTCCATTTTTCATAGGTGTTAGTTTGTAAAAATTTAGTCGTAGTTCCTCTTATACCCTTTTGAGCACATCTTTCCATATAAAAATGCAGAGCTGATGTTGATGGGATTCATATCATTGCTGTTAACGGTATTCCAAGGAAGAATTGGTACATTATGCATTTCTCATAATTTGGCCAATAAATGGCTTCCTTGCAACAACCAACCTGTGTTAAACCTTCAAACTCACCTTATTTCGCGTCATTTACTAGCTCAAACTTCCAACTCCGCCAATTATTGTCAACTAAAGGTACTCCATCTAATTTCAACTTATTATATGAAGTAATTGAATTAATTACAAATTTGAGCTTTAATGGTTGTTTCAATTACAAGCCAAATTTATCATTTTTTGACCCTTTGACTGAAAACCATTTAAGTAGTCGAAATTTGATAAATTGGCCTGGATATTGTGGACATTAAAACTTTGGTGGTTGTAATTTGAAAAAAAAAAATTAAAAAAATATAAACTTTTGAATTGTAATTCACAAATAATTTTATATTTTATATATTCTCTGTTTCTTTTTTACTTGCAATCAAGTACTTTTATTATTTAAGCATATATTTTGAAGATATTATATATATTGAGAATAAAAATATCAAAATAAATCACATTATTATAATCTAATAAATAAAAAAGTCGAGCGATAATTTGGCCGCATCCAACTCTTATAGGGTATGAGTTGCCGCTTTATAGTTTTTATAGGCATGATACACCAAGTGCGATGATGATGTTGTTGACATAGAGACTTTAGTGGTTGTAATTCATAATAAAAAAAACATTAAAATTGTAAATTGCGGATTATCAAAATTTTACATGTATAACTTAACTGGTTATATTAGATTGAAATATTAAACCTTTAAACAATGAAATGGATAAATCTAATTTTTAATTTAATCAAAAATACTGATAGTTTAGAACATATATATTTGTTATATGGTATAATTTTGCATCCCTGTGCATGACACTAGAAAATATTTAGTCTAATATAATTATAAAATTGGAACGCATTCAATTTGAAACAAACTCTATAAAAGATTGAAACTGATCCGATCAACTATAATCACATTTGTACATATTTCGTATAAAGTTTTTTAATTAATAAAAGGATTTTTTTAACTTATTGCACGCATAAATATAGATGATAATTTGGTAGTTATTTTGCATTCAATAAAAAATATCTTTTAAAATTGTTAAAGTAATAATATTTTAAAGAATATTCTAAATAAAATTTCAAATCTTTATCGATTTATTGTTTCAACTTATGAAGCTGTTGTAAAAAATCGTTTATAAAATTAACTTAAAAATGTTTAATTAAACCACAAATTTGAGATTCAATAGCAAAGTAACACGCTCATAAACAAATTAAGCGGAAACATGACATATTTTACATGAGTACATCTCAAATAAGTTTTTTTAATTAATTCTTGTTTCGAGCTTGAACATCATTTAAACTATTCAATAATATATAAAATAATAATACTTCTAATGTACCGATAAATTCACGTTTTTTTTTAATTTTAATTTGTCCCACATAATATAATTTCTTTTTTGTTTCGGCAACAATTTCATTTTTTTTGTTTTTATTCTCAGCTGTAAGCGCATTAATTTTCTCAATTTTAACCGCTTATCATGGGTAAACTTTTATTTTGTCTAATTACTTATCATGTTTAAATTTATTAACAATTATTGTTATGAAGTAATAAAAGTAATAAAAAAAAGTTGGTTGTTGACAGGGAAAGGTTCCGGTGTTATCAGTAACAGCGTTGCATCATCTGCATATATTCATCTTTGTATTAGCTGTTGTCCATGTGGTTATGTGCGCCCTCACTGTTCTCTTTGGTGGCATTAAGGTTTTACTTCTGCCCTTTTTATCTTCCTTACCCTTTATAATTGTCTTTTTCATTTTTAACATTTAACCTTTGCTTTTATTGGGCTAGTCTCATCTCTCATTTATTATTTTAGTGATCACTTATAGTTTTTATAGTAATACTTTTATAGTTTTAGAGTGTTCACTGTACACTTACAATATTAAAATAATTAATTAAAGAGATTGACTAATTATATAGGCCTATCTCATGATGAGATGATTTAATGCAAGACTTGTTAATAGAAAAAAATTAAAAGTATTAAAAAAAGATTTTAACATCAGCTGATAATTTGACTTTAGTTGAAAAATCTAACTTCAGCTGAAAAATATTTTTAATTATTTGATTCACTTTATAACTAATAAACAACAATGTAGCAATCAACTTAAATAACTGATTTATTAGTCTATACATGCATTACAAGTATAGAATTAGTCATACCACTCAACAACTTCATCTATAGCTCTAGCCAATAATTATTTATCAAATATACTTTAGTCATTAAATTTTCGTTCTTCTATGCATTTGTCAATCAGCTCGTAGAACTTATAATCACTACTTAACCTAAACTTTAAGGAAAAAAAATTTGTATGAGCAACATTTTTAATAATTTTTGTAATGAGATAGCTATGTACTCTCTCTGTCCCATTTATTATGACCCATCATTTTCTTTCAATCTCGTCTATGCATTTTAACTTTCTTTTAATTTTATCCACATAATCATTCTCTCCCTTCATTTATCAACAATATCTACTTTTTTCTTTAAAATTTCGAACTTTCTCTTTGTTCAAAATCAATCCGGACAGTGGAGTACCTCTAACAAGTGTCGTTCCTAGTATTTTATGGACCCTAGGCAAACTAAAAAGTTGGACCCTTCCGATGGAGGATCGATTCGGAACTTAAACGAGTGTTTAGAAAACAAAAACATAGACGAATCCTATATATTGTAATTATCATTATAAATGTAAATGTGTCATATAAATCTTAATCGATAAAAAACTAATTATAAATTGCAAATTTTTAAATGTCTACTTCATTAACCATAATTTTCAGATATAGTAACTTTATAATTCTAAGCCCTAAACAAAAATGCCTAACTTCCTTATAGTTAAAGAACTACCCTGCCTCTAAACAAAAAGTTATAATTTCATTTTTAAAAAGTATTGAAACCCATAATTTTGTGATGTAGATAAGAGAATGGCGAATATGGGAAGAAGTAATCCAGAAAATGATGGATGACCCAGAAGATGGTAAATTCTTTATAGCCAACTATAATTACAACGCCTCTTCTGAAAGACCGTCTTTGTAAGAGACGGGTTTTTAGGTCCAGGCCCAACAATTAAAAAAAAAGAAAAATTTAAAAATTCATGCGCCCAGTTAACCATATCTGGAGTTGGTGTTAAAACCCATTGGAATTGGTGTTATAACCTATTGAGGTCAATATTATAAGCTATTAAAATTGGTGTTTGGAATTGGTGTTATAATCTATTAAAGTTGGTATTATAATCTATTTGGAGATACCAACTTTAATAGGTTATAATACCAACTCTAATAGGTTATAATATAAATTTCAATAGGTTATAACACCAACTTAAAATAGAATTACATAACGCGCATTTTTCTGGTAATAAGTTTTTTTATTAATAATAAGCCGGCCCATTTAAGACGGTGTCAAATAAGAATTTGTGCTATAATTAATATCCCAGTGATGTAATTTGATTTTTAATTTTTGATTAGTCTTTTTGTCAAAATCTGATTATGGCGCCAAATTACAGATGTAAAACCGCTTGATTTTGTCCGGAGTCATTCTTGGGCAGTTTCCAATAGATTGATAGGTTGGGTGGTAAGTGCTGATACGCACCCCTATATTGTACTCTTTTTTTTTATTTGTGTGCAATATTTAACAGTAAAATTGTATTTAATTTATGGAATATAAGTTAATTAACTTAGTTTAGAATAAATAAACTAATTTTTAATTTAGTATTATGTAACACAGGATAATGAAAGCATGTTCATACATTTACAAACCAATAATCGTGTAAAAAATATTCAAATAAATATGAAAAGTGATTTTTTATTGACTTATTAAATATTTTGTTTTGTTTAGGAAGCGTTTTTCAAACAATTTTATGGATCGGTGACAGAGTCAGATTACAGAGCTATGCGGATGGGCTTTATCATGGTAAAATTTTCAGCATTTCTTTGCATTAAACCGCTCAAACCAGCGTACCCCTTGCTTATTGTTCGTTAAAGCTTCAACATCATTGCACCGCAAGTCCAATCCATTTTTTTACTTCCTTCATCAACACATGCTAATATTAGACTCATCAAGTGATCATATATGTATTATTTTTTTTATTGTTATTTTATATATTAATTTATTTTTATTTTTCTTTTGTAAGTAGATAAAATTATAAAGTAGTTGGTAATTTGGGTTGCAGACACATTGTAAGAGTAATACAAAATTCAATTTTCACAATTATATGGTTCGTGCTTTTGAAGCTGACTTCAAGAAAGTTGTTGGAATAAGGTAGCTAACTTGGTTGCTTCTTGAATTTCTTATTTATTTAAGAAAAAAATTGTCGAAAATAATTCAATATTTAATCTTACTTTTAAATTATTATCTAATAATATAATTTTTACTAAGTGTATATTTGCTTAGCTAGCTTTTATCGTACCTACTGATCTAAATTATCACAATCCAGCCCCTTAAACTACCACAATCCCACCCCACCTCTCCCCTCGCACACTAGATATGTTGGGGGCAAATACATATTGAAGATGAGATTATTGAAAAATAATATATCAATAGGTGAGATTATGTGTAACGGATGAGTAAAATGTCCGATTAATTTAACAGTATTTCATTTATTTAATGATTTTTTTTTAATTAAATTAAAAAGAATAATGAATTTGTCTATTTAATTTATAGCAATATTATTAACTCTTAGTTTTGTGAACTTGCAGCTGGTTTCTTTGGTTATTCGTCATCATCTTTTTGTTTCTAAATGTAAACGGTAAGCTTTCTCCCTCTTGTTGAGTTCACATAATTTTTCTTATCATGAAAATTGGAAGGTTTAGTATTTTTGATAAAATTTTTTAAAAAAAGAAATATTATAATTCCTTCATCTTTAAATTTTATTTATATTACTATAATAAATAGTTTCAATTTATTTGTTCACATTAAAATATTATAATCCCTTAGTTCTTTACAAAACTACCAATTTTTTTTAATTAATATTTACAAAACTCATGATTCTTACTTAATTTTTGGTTTATTAAATGATCTCCCTTAAGTTTTCGAAACTTTCCTTTCTTCAACATCTCTCTTCAATTTTTCGACATTTGTTATCATTTTGCAATTTTTCTTCAATTATTATAATCAAATGTCTTCAATTATTTAGATCTTTTTTTTAGTAATTAATTATTCATATTCTCAAATTTAATACTTTTGTCTTCATTTTGAAACTCAATTTATGATTTAAAAAAGTCATTTTCTTCCAAAATGACGGATGGAAAAACATTTAGAATTCATTGTTATTACATTTATATTTTCTCTAATTAGAAATTCTCATTACAACAAACATTTTACGTCCTTCTGGGATATGAGTCTCGTATAGTTATATATCATCCTAACGCACTAATTTAGTCCTTTATATTTTTAATTATGCATATATAAAAATTATAAATAGTGTATATTGATAAATTTAAATTGACACAAATTAAATAAAATCTGAATCTATATATTTTAACTTATAAATTAAAAATAAAATACAAATAAATATAATAATTAATAAGTAGTGTCAAAAAAAATAATGAACTTTAAAATTTACAAAAATCTAAAATTTTTCTCATAAAATGTTGATTTCAATTGTGCACAGGTTATCATGCTTATTTTTGGATTGCTTTTATTCCTCTAATAGTAAGTACTCAATTTTTTGACTTTTTTTAATGAATTAATCTTATTTTTATTGTATGCAATATATAACAAATTCTTGTGATAGTGTCCTGATTTTTAATTATACATTATTTGGTAGCATGTCTTCTTGTTGGTTAAGGGTTCAAAACCTACTAATGTTAAATTTTAACTCCTACTTTACTATATTTGATAACAATTACTATCTTTTGATTAGTTTTGTAGTTATATTCGACATTTGAGTTTTTTGTCATTTTATTATTATTAATTTTTTTTAAGTGTATAACATTAAAATTTTAGCTATTTTGCTAGTTGCTTATTATTTTGATGGATTATATCTAGTTATTTGGTTCAGTACTAAAAAAATATAATCTTCTGTTAACTTTTAAGTGGTAAACGAAGGGTTTTAATTAATTTTTTAAACATAAAAAAGTAAGTAGAACCCCTATTTTTTGCTCTAGCCTTACATGTCATAATCATTTACAAGTATTTCAGAAGTTTGTAACGGAGATACTAAAAGGTTACCTAAGTATTAAAATTGAATTGCAGATGTTATTTGGTGTGGGTATGAAATTGGAGCACATAATCATAAAACTGGCAAAGCAAGTAGCCGATGAAAGGCATTCAGGGCATATTGTAATTCATCCATCAAATGATTATTTCTGGTTCCACAAGCCTCGTCTGCTCCTTTTATTGATTCATATAATCCTGTTTCAAAACTCCTTCGAACTCGCTTTTTTCTTCTGGATTTGGGTTCAATATGGTTTTGATTCCTGCATTATGGGTTCCATTGGCTATACTGTTCCAAGACTCGTCATTACGTAAGCCTTATTTTCTTCCTACTTCATTTTATACATGTATGTATATTTAAGGATGTTAAAAGTATATAATATATTTTAGGACCTCAACTAAAAGCTTAAGTTATTGGTTGATGCCTTAAAATATGTTATATACTTAAACATGACACACATCTTCACATGAGAGCCATTTGGGTTAGAAGTATGGATGTCGTATAGACCTTCCTTATCCCTGATGCTAAATACCATTTAAATAAGAAGTGATTGAGATAGTGGCATCTAATAATATGTTAAGGAACCAACTCAATCAAAAGCTTAATCTAATGGCTGAGGCCTCAAAATATGTTATACTCTAACATGCTCCCTTACACAAAGCCCTTTAGGCTAGAAGTGTGAATGCAACACAAGCCTTCTTCATATCCGGCGCTGAATATTCCACTTTAAATGAAGGGTGGTTGAAATACTGTCATCTGATACCGTGTTAACAAACCAAGTCAACCAAATCTTAAGCTCATGGTTGAGGCCCATAATATTTATATACTTTATCATACCCCCACACACGAGAGCCATTTGTGCTTGAAGTGTGGATGCAACACACCCTCCTCATACCTGGCGCTGAATATTTTGCTTTACATGAAGGGTAGTTGAGATGCGGGCATTTGATACCATGTTAAGGAACCAACTCAACCAAAAGCTTAAGCCAATGGTTGAAAATATGTTATATACTCTAATAATGAACTTATTACCTGTCTAAATGTATTGTGATTTGTGTGCAGGGCATTTGTGCAGTTTATCTGTAGTTACAGCACATTACCGCTCTATGCAATTGTTACGCAGGTACTCTTATAGTCGACAATAAGACGAATCAAACAAGATCTCACCTGACTATATTTCTTCTTATAAAATCCTTTATGTTGAGTTGTAGATGGGAAGTAGTTTCAACAAGGCTATATTTGAAGATTACATACAAGAACACTTGATAGAGTGGGCACACAAAGCCAAAAAGACTCGAACGAGTTTGCATCATCTTCTTCCGTCTCCTCCTCGCGATGCTGCAGTCACTAAAAGAACACTGTCAATGCCCGCCATAAGAATATCTACGGTTGAAGAAGGTCACAATTCGACTGCAAGGGAGATCAAATCGGAGCATCATATTCATACAGAAAAAGAAAATGTTGTTGAGACACAACTAACTTGTGAGGGTGTTACAAAATCAGCTGAAAAACCAGTTTTGTGAACTGTAGATAGTCTTGTTTTCTTTCTATTAGAAGAATTAGACATCAATTATGATTGGAACTATTTCTTGTTTGCAAATGAGTGTTGATGTATTTATTGGAGAGTAAGTATTATTTTTACAAAAAGAAAAGTTTTATGAGTTTAATTCTCACCTAATCTTTTTTCCTCCGTTCACCCTGTAATAAGAGAGTATACATGAAGAAATTTGGCCAGAATTTCATGCCTCCAATATTTATCTTCTTACCTTGAAACAAACTTGCTTGTATTAGCTTCAGATTCAATTTGACAACTCTTCTTATTTTCAATGTCATTTATTCAATGCAAGGTTAGAGAACTAGAGGGTAATTCCGAAAGGAAAAGAGTTGCGAATAAGCAATTATAAAGCGAAATACTTACAATGTAATTTTAATGGGGGATAGTAAATGGGAGTGCCTCAGGTGACAGTTGAAGGAGATGTTTCTATTTAGTATCAGTAGTATAGAATATGGGGAGATTAATAAAGATGTAATATATTGAACTCAAGTTGGATGCTTAAAAAAAGTGTATATAGATGGGTGCTATGTTATTCATGATTTTCAACTCGATTATAAGGTAAATTTTACCAAGTTACAATTCAACAAGTTTTGATTTATGAGACTAAATATTGAGCAATTAAGAAGATATATAAGTAAAAGATGGAAGTAATATAGTTGTGAATGTTAAGGTGGATCTTAGACACCAAGATGGATAAGATTAGGAACCAGATTTTGAGAGAGACACTAGGGGTTGCACTCTTCTCGGCAAAGATGTGTGAAAGTAGATTAAGATAATTTAGGGATGTGCAAAGAAAGACTACTAATGCGCCTGTAAGAAGGGTGGAGAACATCACAATTGCTATAACAGAAGTTGCAATAAGCCTAAGAAAACAAGGAAGGAGAAAATTAGGAGTTAAATGACATAAATGAGTTGCACCTCTCTGTGGAGAAATTAAGATTCGGACCAACCAAAGACGTCTTATTTGTGTCTTAGACCATCGATAGTTATCTTTGCCTTCTTTATTGTTTGTGCCTTTTGATTTTTCTTATATTTCTTGGGTTTATATTTTTAGCTTATGTACTTGTTTTGCTACCGCTCTTGTCTTGTTCTGCCTTTATTTTCATTTGCAGGTTCTTTCGAGCCGAAGGCATCATTGACTGCAACCACCTATAGATATAGTCTATCATCTTCTATTTCTCCCCGGACCTTGATCTAATTACTATGAGCATAACACACTAAATATAATGATAAACTTTCTACAATCTACAAGTCTGCAATAGAAACAACTAATTAGAGATCTTTACATTACAAACACCAACTAACTAGAGATCTTTGTTGGTGACCAAATAATTTTAATTTTGGGTTATACTTTATGGTAGCAATGTACTTTAGTGAAGTGTCAATGGTAGCAAATTTTAAAATAAATTCCACAGAATATGCTAAAAACGTTTAATTGGCTGTTTAGTTATGAAATATCTTAAGAATATTCTATGTAATAGCAACATATTTTTATAAAACGCTAGTGGTAGCAAATTTTGACTATAAAATCTAACATACTTTTAAAGAAAAATAACAAGGGCAAATAAGATATTTCGCAACTTAACAACCAATTAAACATTTTTAGCCCATTAATGTTACTATAGCTTTAAATACAACATTACAATGCTATTTAGTGAAAGTTTTTTTAAAATTTGCTATTACTGGCGTTTCATAAATATTGCTACAAGGTAAAATATCCCTTTAATTTTGTTATTATTTTAATATTCTTTTAAGCCCATACATCTGGTTTTGTAATTTGGTCTTCTATAGAGATCAAAATTTTCCTCTTTGATGAAAAAATAATTTTCAAACTGTATCCCCCATGTTTGTAACCATAAACTACTCTCTTAGTTCACTTCTACTCAGCTTAGTAAGCTTCATATAGTTCAGTTCAACCATGGAAAACAAATCCCGTTAGAAATAAATTGGAATATTACGGAAAGCGCAATTTCACAAGAACAAAGAAATAAAAAATATAATAACAGCTGATACTTCTAGTCATCCAACAGCCCAGCAGAAGTATAAAAGAATCAGTCCTACTTTCACTTGGAAAACAAACATCAGAAAGCTTATTACAAGTTTCATGGAAGCAGATCACAGAAGATAGACTAGAATGTTCAGGATGGGACGAGCAACAACATCAGTTCACACAATTTAACGGGTATCACTCCTCGGCTGCACTGGCAGCAGCAAGATCCACATTAAGATCCAACACCTGCAAGTTTCATTAGGATAACATCAGCAATCTATCAAACTGTGGGCATAATATAGACTACGAACCCTCCAATGACACTCCGTCACCCCCCCAAACTTGCCTACCATTCAGCCGGGCACAGCATTCACTCAATAGCGTATTTTAATCATTTGGGCTAGATCTCCTCATTGTGCTACAATTGAGCAAAAATAAAATTATTTACGGCCCGTTTTGATAATCGGTACTAAATAGAAGGAGTGATAATGAAAAATTAGTGTAATTTTGGTAGTTGCATCTCTTGACAAGTTTAATGGTCATGCTTATTCTCCTTCAACAATCTCATTTTCTTCACAAAATTATTAGAAAACGTAGTATTAGGTGGTAATGAATTATTGTGAAAACAACTTTTTATGATCAAGCTTTCATTATCATGGAAATGACATGATACATATCATGAAAATTTAAACTACAAAACATTCTCATTCCTACCATTTAGTACCGAAACCAAACGAACCGTAAAGGTTATGCAATGTACTTAGATATGTGGAATAAATGGTTGGCATTTTAACCATGCCAAACATTATCAATTCCCATGGAGGAATAACAAAAAATCATAGGCTGCACAGAGAAGCAGATCAGTAAATAGAGTCTCAAGTGTTACCTTTCCAGTTATCATTGTATACATGTTGAGCACATCTGTGACAGTTGACTCGAAGTGTGTTGTACCATCATAACTCTGCATCAAATGAATGAGACAATTAAGTTTAAATTAATGTTAACAAGGTTTTCTGAGTAGCACATGATTTCAGGGAAGATGTCGAACCGTTGAGATGAAACAGTTGTCCAATGAAGGTTCATTAACAGGTTCATATCTATCATAGATATCAAAAAACAACTCATCAACTGGGCCAAGAAGGTCGATTCCAGGCTTTAATTCAGTTTGAAGATTATCTGTCTCGGCCTCTGTTGATACAAAAGCAATGAATTTCCCCCTTGGTGCTACGTTATGAGTGTAGGAACAGCAGAAGACATACCTACAAAAATGAAAAATTGATATAAGAGCATTGTTAACAATTACCAAATATTTTGGTGTTTACCACCTTTTAAATATTTTTATTGGTTTCACTTTCCTTCAGACCAAACACCAAACACAACACCAACATTAAACATGACACATGATGCCATTTTAGTTTTCCAAAAAAATAATAAATGATAAAATTTTCAAACTTTTTGACAAAAACACCCATGTGTTGTGGGGAGCAAGGTGTCTTATACAATGTCACATGATTCGCTTATCTCCTCACGAATGGTGAATCAAAAAAAGCAAATTATGGTTGATTTTGGGCTATTCTTGGGATAACTAGAACGAATTACGAATTCAATTAATGAATGGTTGGCAAATTATGTCACACTAGTTTTATCACTACTCAAATTATTCTTCTCTCTTCAAATTTTGAAATTTCTTGGTGAAAACAAGCTTTTAGGTCATTACTGACATTCCTCTAAGGTGGCTGTGGTTGTGTAAAAAAATAATTATATATGGTGGTTGTTCACTGTTTTTCCTTGTGCATATACTCATTTAACATTCCTTTAAGGTCGCAATGTATAAATATCATCTTCAGTTGAAATTTGATTAAAAATGTCCTAAAAGGCTTGGAACTCAAACTCTAAGTTTGTTTATAAATGTTGCAAGCCAAGCCAAGCAACCTCTGCTTGTTAACACCTCTAAGGCTCACAGAGACCAATACTATGCTATTTTCAAAAAGAAAAGAAACCCACTGATGATGTTAGAAAGAATAGATTTGCATCAGAGTTGTCAGCAAAATATGATGATATAATCACATTTAAATTCATGTAGCAAGCAATAAGATCGAAAAACTAGGAACTGACGTTCCAACATTTCCAATAAGCTTCCTCAGACGAATACTAAACTCCATTTCAGCCAAAAACTGTGACAGAGAGGCAAGGAAACAATTACATTCATTTTTTCCCAAAACTATAATTCTCTACTTTGGAGGTGAGATAACAGAACTATTGTGCAACATTGTGCCAAATCTTTTAACCATAGTGAAAAAAATAACAGATGCGAAACCACATTCGCAGTAAATTTGGATGGTTTTGCAGCTATAGCAGTATATATTGCAGTTGCAGTAACCTCAAATACCTTTACAATTCAAAGATGCGACCAAAAAATTTGCACTATATTTTTAACAAGAATGTAAGCACCAACCAACTTTGGATTCAAATCGTAATACAAAAGAGATTTTATGATCATTCCCTCTCGACAATAGTAACTAGAAATCCTGAATCCTGATTCATTCACTTCTCAAACAACAATATTCCATTGCCCCGATATGATTGTGTGGAATAACAAAGATTGTTGGCAAATATCATGTGCAAGTTGCAACTTCACAAAAACTTGAAACGCAAATAATTTAATGAGCATTTTACAATAGTTCATTATTATTAAAAACAATGAACTAGAAATATTTGGCTCCATCAATTCATTCTTTGGTGCATTGATCAATCAAACTCAGTAGTAGCACTATGTAACATTCGTTTTTTGTGAGAAATATATTAACTAGTACAAATGACATTCAGCCGTTTAGGCCTTAAACCAGAATATTGGAATCCCTACTGTTATTCTATCCCAACTTCAATGTTTTCGACAACAGTCAACAAGTAATAAGGCTGGCGTAACAAAAAAAATAATGTGGAAAAGATCAAGGCTCTATAGGGACAAAATTTGTTTATGGTATCCATTATCGTCTATTGACATCTTGGTTTACAATACAAATCTCTTTTCAACTTTATTTCCTAATTGCATTACTCAACCATGGAAACCTGAAACATGGGACATAGCCACGTTTTGTGACGCAGAACATCTGTCCCAAATTGCCAATAAAACGTGACCCGATTGCTCAAGGTGTCCTCCTGGCTTAGTAGGACATCAACTAATACAGATAAAGGTATTCTGGCATCTATTCTCAGTTTTCTAGCCTAGAAAACTGGAAAACTTCTTGAAGACGACTTTTTATAAAAGCACAAAAATAAATATCATTATTTTGCTACTAAATTAATTTTCTACACATAATGTTTCATGTATGACAGAAGTTCCCTAGTTATTACTCTAGGTTGTGTTCCATCCAAAATCACCAATAAAATGTGACCTATTCACTCAAGGAGTTGTTCCCTATTTATCTTTCAAATATATCATTATTCTTGTTAACGAACACCCTATAGATGCTCGGTAGCTTTTCCATATATACAATCATTCCCTAGTCATCACTCTAGGTTGTATTACGTGCTCCCTTTTTGTCCCTCATACCGATCCATATTTTGATTAGGTAACAGTGCCCTCAGCTCATGATGAACACGTTCAAAATGTGCAACATATTGAGCCTCTCATATGTTAAAAAATTGAAACTTACATGTCAGATCTGCGTCCTAGTTGCTTCTGAGGCAGAATAATCTGCACCGAGTGGGAATCATTCGTGTTAGGGATAGGGTGGCTCATAATGGCAATGGCCCTTGCAACCTTTCCCACCTTCCTCACCTGAAGATACAGAGACATAATATTTAAAGGAAGAAAAATGAAGTTACTTTTAAACAAAATCCAATAATTCTCATTATTTTAAAGGTTCGAGAGAGATGGTATATATTAGTGGCATAGACAGATTCAGTTGGGAAAAAAGGGATTTAAGTTTGAAATAGGATAATCTTCAATCAATGTTAGCTGTTAGCCAATTCATAAACAGTATACATGTATAAAAAACAATCTAAAAGATCTAATTTAAACTTCAGTTCAATTTTTATTTGGTAATAAATGGTGGCAGTGAGAATCAATTTATATGTAATTTAGTAAGAAATGTCGCAGTCCAATGTCCATGTTCATTAAATTCATAACACCATTCTCACTCGATAAAACCTATTCAAATTGAGGAATATATGTATTAGCTATTATTATATACAAGGGCAAGCGAGTTTTTCTTAGAAAAATACTCCAACATATTACAGCTGTCAAGTGTCAACATATACTATCAATTAAAATATACTGTGAAGGTAAAAATTTCCATTGAAATATAAAATGCTCAGAAAGTATGATTACTACTTAATTATCCAAAAGTTACCTTGTTAGGAAGATAAGAGGGATCGCAAACAACTTTTTTACACTTGGCAGTTTCTCCCTCAGATGTTACACCTACAACTTTTCCCTCTTCATCAAATTCAACCTAAAAACCAATGAATATCAGCAAGGACAAATAGAAGGAACAATAGTCAATAATGACACCATTAAAAGAATAACTGTAAGCGCAGAAGCACAAATACCTTGCATTCAGGCTTATTCAACATGTATGTTCCACCATAAACAGCACTTAACCGTGCAAATGCCTGTTGGAAAGATGCATAGTGATGTTACAAGTATTAGAAAATTATAAAATAAAAAAACCTGCCCACCCCTCAACCCTGTCGGTAGAAGCAAGGTTAGAGAGAGAAATTCAAGGAAAAGATAGCCAATTGACCTGAGGTAGTTCTCCCAACCCATACAAGGGATAGATATATGGTGATCCTCCTTGAAAGCGTGCCAGAGATTCGGCATACAGCTGAAGAAAGATGCAACAAAAAGCTTATAAGCTCCGTATATAATACCAAAAACAGGCTATGTAGAATATGAACATGCTGGATTCATCACCTTCATTCTCTTCACAGTATCTAATGCAGGTTCATACAGATAGCGATCATCTCTATGAAGGGCTAATGAATGACCAATGAAGTCTATGGTGTCATCGCTAAGGCCATATTTTCTGCCAAAGAAAAAATGGATCCACATAAAGAACAGGAGCATGATGCAAATATAATGATAAACATTAACAGAGGAAGTGTGAGGTCTAGACACAAAGGATGTTTATTATACCCATTATATTTTATGACCCCCCCAACCATACTTCCGGCTTTTTCCAATTTTACTCTCAACTCTCCATCTCCCCTATTTCCTCCATCTCCCCCATTTCTCCCACCCGGGGACCACCCACCAACAACCCCTCCCCTGCTGCCCTTCCCCTTCTCTGGCAGCCTACAGCCAACCATAACCTTTCCTCTCCCCTTTCCCTTTGTCTCCAACCCTCTCTCCACCCACCAACTATTTCCCACCCCTACATGTTGCTCTATCAGTAACCCCCTATATCATGTTGATGGTGGTTAGTTAAAATAGAATGAGGACAGAGGAACAATTGATGGGAATCAAAAAAGGGGAGATGGGGAGATTGTGAGTGGATTGGTCATGGAGGTGGTGTGGTGATGGTTGGTGGCATGGTGACGGTTGGAGAAAGGGGGGAGGAATGAATGGTGAACAAAATAAAAAAGTAGACGTGGTATGTCCCTCGTTATAAGCATGCAGACACAGATAAGAACATATGTGCACATAGATTGAAAAGTAGAGAGATAATCAGAAAAATAGGAACTGAACTAGTCGGATAAAGCAAGCAGGACCCCATCTTTTTGTATTGTCGTCGGCGTCATATTAGACTAACTCACTAAAGTGAACATAGGAAAGGAAAAGAACAACTAAGCGCATTATGTTATCAATAGCTACCTTATAATACACTATACTCCAGAAAAAAGTTTGTGGTTCCCGTACTAGTGAAAATGTGGAATTCAGGGATAAGAGTAGAGAAGAGTCAAGAAAGGAAGGAACTCTTCAAAAGTTGGAGAGGGAGAGAGGGAGAGAGAGAGAAACCCTTAATAGCTGAAGAGAAAGTGGACGAAAAGCTTAAAAAATATAGATTGTGGGTTGAAACACTTTGCAAAAAGACGAAAAAGTCAGAAGATTAAAAACTACTGCAGACTAAAAAGGAAGGATTAAAGAGCTACAAAAAAAGAGGGCATCGAAAATTATTAATCAGGCATGAAGTAGTAATCTATTCAACAAATAACCAGAACTTTTTCCATGAAGTATAAAGCTTGACAGAATCAAGATGCATACAGGCTACAACAGTGTTCTTCAAGCAAGCATGCATCAGTATACAGTGCAGAGGATGCACATTGACATTAAAGATCTTTATGAAAATGTAAAGATAAAAATCATACGCTATAAGTTCTTTTGTCGTTATTCTACTCAAGTCCAGACCCCCATGTGTCTTTGGATCATTCTCAACATAATCTTGCACATATATAAAAAAATTCCGAGCACGACGCTTCTCAAACAATCCCATCAAAGGAGATTTCAACGCCTCCATGTCAGTAGCAGGCACTTTGTGAACCTGCCATGTGATTTAATCAAAGAATAATGCAAACAAATCAATCTACGATGGCTCAACGCAATTTATGAACAGTAGTTCTACTTGATTGATAAAGTGTACCTTTCCTTTGTTAAAAACATAACTACCATCAACTGCTTTAAACGAGAGATATTTTGTGACATCGGTGTGGATGAGAACTCGGACTAGAGCACCATTAGCCATGATGAACTAAACATAGAATGGGAGATACATGAGATTAAGAGCACACAAAGAAATTAGCACTCAAAAAAGAGAACACAAAACAAACCTTTGGCATCATATCCACATTATAATCTCTGCTGGGACCTAAATCAGCAGGTGGCTTGTCATTCCCTCTAAACTTCTTCCAGAGCTATGATAACATGAAACTAAGTATAATAAATTTATATAAACTAATAGTCCAAACATGTACAAACAATCTATTACCTACCTGAATGAGATTAAGTGAAGTTGATTCTCCACCATAGTAGTCATTTCTATCCATGTGTAAGACCTAAGTTATAAAATAAATCTTATAAAAAAACAGAACATAGGAAAATGAATAAATACAGATAAAAACAGTACAAGATTAAATGGCAAGAGCATTTCAGATTATAAGCAAATAACACTAAAGATAACTTTTGTAATACTAGTAGAAGATAGCCTGTTCTAAGCAACATATATTAGAAAGACTAACTCTGTTAAATTCATAGGGATTAGGGAGTTTTGCTTGATGTAAAGCTTAAAGCATTAACTACAGTAACCAAGTCTTTACATTCAAAAAAAGCAACATTAGTATCCTGGTTTGACCTGAATTGCCTTTTGATCAGTGATAAAATACATTGCCGCCTAAATCATATTCAAGGAGCACCTACATATTCCTTCATATAGATGGTTATTGTAAGGTTATGAGCAGATCACTGCAGGTCAGCTTAATGAATGAGCTCACGGGTCATGGGCTACAAAGGTCAAAGCTGATCCTAACGGCTCATTACAGACCAACTCAGAACTTCTTATTTTCTGGTTAGTTTACCTGTAGGAATACACTACTTTCTAGATTCGTTCATGACAAAGAGAAAAGGATATCAACAAACCCTGTCATCTTCCAGCTATTCAATTGTTACTGCTTTCTTAAACTGCTTGAAAATTGTTATGCATATATACTGACTGGAGTTTTTTTTTTGGAATGAGGGTGTTCCTAAATTACATAGCTAAGAGAGAAGGGAGAGAAGAAACAAAATGAGAAGTTTGAACAAGAGTCAGTTCCCTTGAAGAAGCTGGGTGGTTTCATCCATAACCTGTATTAGCCTAGTACAAACGTCCCATTCTTACCCTGTCCATTAAATACTGTATCCACGGTAGAACTTTTGATTTACCCGCCCACTTCACCATTGAACAATGCAACCCAATAACCAGGCCTAATCTACAGTCCAACCCTTGGTATTCAAAACAATTCAGACACATACGATAGTAAGATGGTATAGATGAGTTTGTATCTTCTACATTTGACATTTGTGATGTGCCAATATCCTTCCATTGCAAATCTCATTGGATCAATATCTAAAAATGTCATATATAAAACAATGTCAAAATCTTAATCCCAACAAGATGAGACAAAATAGATCAATGGTGCTTAACAAAGATCATATTTTATGACCTTAACTAATACTAATATATGACCAAGAAAACCAATTTCAACAATCATCTACGTAAATTCCACTTCCCATTCATTCTTGACCATTGTCATATACTCCTACAAATCTCAATTCCTCATATCATTCTTCACTTTTATTATCCAAATCAATTTTGACCAATCGCGACCAATTCTAAGCTCCCCAAAGTTACAATATTCCATTTTTCAAACAAACTAATGGATCATTTGGTCTTCTTTGCATATGATCAATTTTAAACAATTATCTCTCATTTTTTTCTTCATATATGCAACTTAAACCTTTTTCATGTCATAATTTCAAATTTTATCATTAAAAGTATATCCATTCTACCATTTTGATAAGCACGTGTCAGGTACCTTCATGTTCTCACAGTGAGCTCTTGTGGAATCCCTAATATTCCAACTCATAAAGTAGCATTGGATCTAATGGCAAGTAAACTTTTCCCTTTAACCTTGGTGGCAGAGCTCAAGCGGATAATACTCAGGTCACAACTATTGATTTAAATCACCCGCTGATAATATTCTTAACATGTTGCCAAAAACATATAATGAATTTATTCTGATATGCTGACAAGAATAGCAGAGCAACCAAAATATACCATAAATCGCTTGGAACAGCTATGAAACTTTAAGACCGTGACTTGGATGAAGAGTTTACAATCAGCCAGAACCAGGTTCTTACGTACAAAAAAACCAGTCAAAGTAGGATACATCACACAACATAGGAAAGAGATATGAAACGGACATAACCAGAAACTCAACAATCTATTTGTTTTGTTTTAAAATGCAGTCTTTATCCATGTTCAGTAGCAAAGGTTGATACTTAAGAGGGATGACGAGAAAAAGAAGTTGAGAAATTCATACTAATATGAATACAAGTTCTACAACACAAATGACTATTCCTGCCCCAGCCCACCATTCCAGGAAAAAAAGGTGCAGATGAATTTGTTAACATATACTGAAGTGTGATAGACAACTTCCTGAAAACCCTGAATCTAAAAATCAGGGTTAAGACTTTCAAATCTTTATTGACACTAAAAAGATGATCTCTTGCACAAAGGCTGAGCCACATCTATTAAAGGAAGATTACTTGATACTACATCCAAGAAATTACACTTTTCCCTAGCATAGTTTAGCCGATGCATGGATCCATCAACTACATTCCTCACAAACCATCATATTAAAACATTTCTTCAAGCTGCCACTTTCTTTAGTGATCCAATTGAATCAGATAAGCAAAACTACAACTATCAACACAATCAAATCAGTCTACAATTGGAGAACTGAGAATTCCCAAAGCCATCCTAGTCAATTTTTAGGGTTCTCAATCAATCAACAAATATATCATCCTTCAAAAAACTAAGCAATTCTATACAAGCATCCCATTAAATCAATGAAATTTTAACCCATAATTCAAACAATGAACTAATATAAACAACACCAGAAAACAATAAAAATAAAAAATTCAATAAATACCCTAGTCAAACAAACAAAAAGGAAAGAAACTCATTACAAATACAATTCAATACATCTCATTTCATTGGAAATCACATATTCTCCAAAAACTTCGATCAATAAATAATGATTCAACTTCAACAAAAATAATCCTGAATTGGGAAAGGAAAAGAAAACCTTGAGGCCATCAACAGAGAGTAGACCACTGAGAATGCATTCCTTAAGACCAGTTCCAAGAACTATGACATCATATTCTTCATCCATGGCGAATTAGCAGTGAAGTAAACGCAGATCAAATCGGGGAAGACTCAGATCGGTTGAGAGTTGAACAAGACCGAGAAATGATAGAGAGGGGAGAGACACGAAAAGTTAGGGCTGAAGTCAATTTATATGAATGGAAAAAGGAGTCGTGATTAGTGAAGGGAAGATGCTTTGTTTCATGATTGAGAAAGTAAATCAACTTGTTTTTGGATCTAATTTTCTTGATCTCAATTTTCTCAAACACAAGTCATGTTGGATGCTATTGTATATGCCTTGTGTCGATGGGAGACACATGTATGAGCGTCGGACATGTTGCGGTTACGTATGAGATTTACTTTCGGCGAGATAAGGTATAATTTAGTAAAGGAATAAAAGTTAGTATTTTAGGTCTAAATGATAAAGTTGTGTCAACTTTATCTTGGGAGAGACCAAAAGTCAGCTTGGGTTTAAAAGTTGTTTCAAACTTTTAGGACTCAGCTTTCTATTAGTGTGCGGTTTTTTAAGCTTGCTCTAATTGCTTTAGCAGTTGTATGTAAATATTAGATTAGGCTTAACTAATTGATTATATACTTATCATTTCAATATGTAGCCTCGCTTCATCTCCAACTTAAGAATCACCATAGTTCTACATTAAAATTTAACAAGAACTTCCAAAATCTTCCATTAATAAATACATTAGCCGAGGAAGGACTCAATTCATATAGAGTGAACATTGATAAATTGTGAGTGTTGATTGATTGTATTGTGATTTGTGTTTTGCATTAGATTTTTAGGCTTTGTGATTTTTTATTTCACTCTTAAATTGGGGCTTTTCCCAATGATCTAAGCAATTCAAGATTAACTAGTTGAATCACCAGTTGCCCTTCACTCACTTAAAACTTTAATTAGTATTAGAGAAAGAGGTTCTTGGTTGCTAATTGCAAGTTCTTCATTGAGTTGGATGAAGAACCATGACTACAATGAAGCCTAACATTAAAAAAAATTTATTGCAATCAGAATTTTATTTTATAGAGCAGAAGAAGAAGAACATATTAATCCAACATGGAGTTTCAAAGGCATTAAATGGGATTTTAGAAAGGTTTACAGGCGTGATGGAGAGGAAATTGATTCTAGAGCATTTAGTGCAATATATTTGAATGTCTAAAATGAAGAGTTGAGAGAAGTTGTGAAAGTGGATACTATCAAAGGCATTTTAGACCAATTAAAATCATTATACATGGCTAAGAATGTCATTACTTATTTGCTTTTGAAGAGTAAATTGTGTGATCTACGTTTGAAGGTTAGTGGAGGAAGGTAAATCTCTTAAGATTCACTTTGATGTATTTAGCATAAGTGATGAATTTACAAAAAGTAGATGTAAAACTTAATGGTGAAAATTCAACTATTTATTTGTTATGTTCTTTACCATCCTCTTACAAGAATTTTTGTAAAACACTGTTGCATGGAAGATAGATTTTGAGTTGTGGTGATGTCAGGAAGGCACTTACACATCATGATTTGCTAGATAATCAATTGTCACAAAAAACTCATGTCCTGAATGATGGATTATTTGTTAGAGGTAGAATAAATGAAAGTAGTTATAATGTGGTGGCAAGAACAGTACGTAGTCGAAATTAAGAGTCTAAATAAGGGTAAGACTGGCCATTATTGCAAGATATAAGGACACATCAAGAAAGTTTGTTAGAAATGAAAAAAGTTGAATTCCAACAAGAAAAGAAATGTCAAGGATACCACTTCCACTTCTGAGGAAGTTTGCCAAGTTTGATAGCAATGTGGAGGTATGCTTGTTGCCACTCATGGGTACAAAGGGAAATATAAATGGATATTTGACTATAGTTTTTCATTCCATATGACTCTTAATTGATACTTCTTTGCTACCTATAATGAGATGGGTGGTGAAATTGTCATCATAGGTGATGTTGACACTTATATAAGGTGACTGGGATTGGGTGTGTGCATATATAAATGCATGATGGGGCGGTTAGAACATTGATGGATATTAAACATGTTCCCTAGTTCAAAGAAGAATAATCTTAACTCCTTATGTGCTCTTGACAATAACAAATTACATGTAGCTGTGAAGGTAAAGTGATCAAGGTCATTAAAGGGCACTTTTATGATAATGAAGGGAACTGTGCTTGATAGGTTATATGTTCTACAAGGCACCAACTTACCGGCTCAAAAAACGTCTTCACTAACAATGACAGATTTTGGTCGCACGGGTGAAGATAGGATGAATAAGTTGAGCAAACAAGGTATTTTATGGGAAGAGGCTAGAGAATCTCTCATTTTGTGAGCAATGTGTGTATGGCAAGCATAAGAGAGTTAGCTTTAAGGTCGTTGTCCACAACACAAATGGAATGTTATGTTATATAGATTCAGATCTATGTAAACCATCTAGGGAGAACTACTCACTCATCATGCAAGAGGAAAATCCACTAACAAAACCTATAGCTACAATTACAATTACAATAATCACGATTACTAACAACTAAATGAACAAGGAGTAATAATAAATAAAATCCTCAACTTTACCAAAAATATACTTCTAAACATGAAATTCTACTCTAACCAACAAACATTCTTAAATGTGCAAGACAACATGAAACTAGCAAAGGTAATATTGTGAAATGTGCATGGAAACTCAGTGAGCTAAATTTTCCAAATAGAGATGGATTTGCCATGTTTCGAATAGATTGATAAAGTTATGATGTAGAAGGTTCATGATGGGTGATGCAAGGTATCAAGCTTAAAATATTTTTTGTGGATTATTCATGCAACAACACACACAAGATGAAGACTAGCAATGAAATCGAAATTAAACAAAGCAAAAATATTCACACTATAAACAAGATCCTTATTCGAATGTAAATTAGTCCACATTGCTTCTCGACAACAGCGCCATTTTGATGAGATCGTTGAATCCTGCCTATTAATTAAACAAATTTATAACTCACCATAAATTCCAACTAGTAACTAGTACTAGTTGCAAGTATGGCATCGAATCCAAAGGAATCTAAGGGTAATCTACACTATTCTAGCAATCGCAATACAATATAATTTGCTTTTAGTGAGATATATTTAGCAATATTTAATTTAATTGTCGCTATTTTAAATTTCTTATAGTATATATAGAGGATTTAGTGACATTTATTAAACCCTTTAGCAGTATAACAAAAAGTCACACTAAAGCTTTATGAGACATAGGATCTAGTGACATTTTTCACAAATGTCACTATAGACTATAGTGACAATTGCATATGCCACTAAAAACCAAATAAAGTGTTGCTAAATCACTTTATAGTGGAACATAAAATAAAAATCAATAATTATTACACTAAAATATAAATCAGTGGCATTTTTTTTAATACCACTAAATCTAATATCGCAAAAAGTTAAATTTGTTGTAGTGTCAGTAAATAAAGATATATATTTAGGTAAAACTTGATTGGGTTACAACAAACAATTTTAGGAAAGGGGACATATTAACAATTAGGACTTTGGGGGAATTTTCTTGCAATTTAATGGGATATTGATCAACAATGTGTGCGCATTAGATGGAGTAAACAATATCGAAAATCAAGATGAGATTTGTGTCTTAGCTATAAGGCATAAACACCACTTAGTGGATGAGTAAGATAAAGGGTCTTAGGCTTTTAAGCCCTTCACCATATTTTGATAATCCACATAATCTCAACTTTACCTTTGTGACTCATGTATAATGAATGAAACCCACTCTTTCCTTCACAAGGCGGCTGAAATCACCCTTAATAGGCCATAATTTTTGTGCAATAATGTTCGGTTAACATTAGGGAACAAATTTACTAGTATAGACTCGTGCAATATACAAATTTATTAGTATGAAATATCTAAAAATATAATTTTAAAGAATAATGCAAGTATATATTATTGTGATTAAATTTATCAAATATATGATCTTTTTTAAACAAATATTAAATACTGATTTTTTTAAAAAACTATTTATCGAATAAATCACTTTTTCATTCAATTAAACGTATCAAATTTTTGGTTATGCATATAGAATTGCTATGATAAATTATATAAATACTTTACCTATTTAGCTTTAATTAAAAAAAATCAAATCCAAATTTAGGTAAATATGATCATGTATTCCAGTATTATCCATTAAATAATTTCAATTGACAAGACTTTCTAAGGATGACATTTGTCATTTTTTAACATTTTTATTATTATATATGATTTCCTAAATTTGTTTTTAGGAGTTATAAAGTTTAAACCATCACCCTTTACTCTTCCCTAGCAACTCGGCACCCTAGTCAACATGGTCAAACTGGTTTTTTCAAAATTTTTATTATTGCTCAATTCTCGATCAATCCAAATGCAAATGACGTTCAATGTAAAGTTTTATCGTTAGCAATGAACCTAAAACTTAAGGAATAAACTGTTAAATTAACTTCCAAATTTAAATATTCTAATAACTCTTACTTCATTAAAATAATACATATTTAAGTCGTTGAATAAAATAATATTAATTTAACATTATTTGATCTCTATCTTCAAGAAAACCCAAATCAAAAAATAGTTGGATGTTATAAAAACCTTTCTTCAAGTTCCTTTAATAACCTTGAATCTTCAACCCCAAAAGTTTTCAAATTAACTACAAAAAACTTTGAGAAAGAAAGTTACAACCTATTACTACTTGAAAATACTAAGAAAATGATGTAAAAAAAAAAATACAACTTTGATATACAAAATCTAGAATAAAACTAAGAACTAAGAATGCATGGAGACTACTCTAATTATTTTTCTCTCTAAATTATCTCTCTTTATAAATTAGAAACATTAGAGTATGGAGAAAGTTAAATTAGGCTGGACTTATTGTGAATGCCAGCATATTAACGGGGACACAAGTGCACACACTTCATAAGCCAAGGAGATATATACCATCCCAAAACTATATGGCAATGAGAATAAGGTCTCTAATAGCTTATAAAGCGTGCACACCATTTTCAATTTATCGATGTGGATAACTCATCCCAACAGGTTGCTTCCAAGTTTTGTAATGTTGAGCCATATAAAAGAAAACAAGCACTCTCAAATAAAGCTATCAGAGATGTTAGTGCATGCAAACGCTTTTCTAGGAAAGGTTTAATCACAAAATGTTAGGGAAGCCAAAAAGGTGAAATGGGATGGTTAATAGTGCTCCACTTAAAAGAGGAAAAAGCTAAATTTTCTATGAGAAATAAAATGAAAACCAGTGAATAATGATCCATACAGGCCACAGGGGCATCCGAGTGATCAATCGCACCAAGCCTCGCCTAGAACTCAGGCAAATCAAAGACTTGTACTAGCATAATGACCTGGAAGAAGGGGGTGGTGGGCTCAATTTGAGGGCAAATGTTCGACCAGGTTTGCCTGTCTTTTTTTTTCTTCTTTTCTTTATTCCTCTGGATCTAATACTCTTTTAATGATTTCCCTTGGATCTGAGGGTGATTTGCTTCTTAGGAGGTTTGCCTGTCTTTCAATTTGAGGGCAAATGTTCGACCAGGCAAGTGTATGAAAAGTATAAGAGAGTTAACTTCAAACTTGTAGTCCACAACACAAAGGGGTTACTTGATTATACACATTCGTATTTATAGAGTCCATTTAGGAATACCTTTTTAGGTGGTTGTAAGTTGTAACTAGGACTAAACAAAACTATCTTATAATCCAAAAATCAAATGATTCAATCCGATAGCCGATTTAAATCTTAGAATATCTTATTCGAAACTATAAATTTGATTGAATATCTTATTCTAAAATCCAGATATCGGATACAGTTTCAAAATACTTGAGATTAGGATATCTGAATATCCGACTTTTTTTTAAAGTCGGATATCGGATATCCGATATTAATTCGAATAATTGAATATCAGATATTTTTATATTATAAGTAAATTCAGATATTTGATATCAATAAGAATAAAATTATTTTGACTAAATTCGGATGTCAGATATCATATATTTCAGATATTCGATTTGAATTTTTTTAACTTATCCTCATTGTCATCAAATATTGGATAGTCTTGATATCAAATTTGAATTTATAAGTCGAATCGGATCACATATGCTAATTTTGGATATTCGATTCGACTGCACATTTCGAATTGGATAACCGACTTTGCTCACTCCTAGTTGTTACTCACTTTCATTTATAACTACTTAAAGAAAGTTTCGTATTACTTTGTCAAAACTAAGGATGAAGTAATGGATGTCTTTATGGAGTGAAAGATAAGGATGGAGAAGAAAATAGGTAGGAGCATCAAATCATTGAGGAACTACAATGAGCTAGAGTTTGTTAAGAAAAAGTTTATTTAGGTGTGCTCCAAAAATGGTATAGTAAGACATCTAGGTATGCCCCAACAAAATGGTGTGGCCAAAAAGACGAATAAGAAAATTTTGGAAAGAACAAGATGGATGTTGAACCAAGCAAAGTTGGGAAAGAAATTTTAGGCCGAGATGGTTTCTACGACGCTTAACGTGGTCAACCATTCTACACACACCACACTAAATAATAAGTTACCTCAACAGGACTCGTACAATTAACTTGTTAATTATTCAAATTTAGAAATATTAAGTTATTTGACATATATACATGTGATGTGAGTGAAGAAAAACTTGAATCTAGAGCTAAAAAATGCATTTTTATGGGCTATGAGCGGGTGTTTAGGGGTATAAGGTGTGGTGTGAAAAATCTATGAGGATAATAACTTCTAGAGATGTTGTAATTAATGAATCACATATGCTTAATCTTGTTTTGAATGTTATTATAACTAATGTATGAGAAGGTGGAGCCTCCAAGAGCTTCGAAAGCTCTTAGGACTGTGACTGATACGTATCAACCAATGGATCAAATCATCTTCTTCATACATATAGCGGTCCAAGAGGCAAACAAGCCTACTAAAAGGTATGTTTGGGAATGTGGTTATGTGCCCTATGTTTGGCATAGATCCCAACTCATACAAGAAAGAAATGGCTTCGATAGATGTAAGTAAGTGACTTGGAGCCATAAAGTAAGAGATGGAGTCTCTTGACCATAACAAAACTTCGAAAATTATGAAGACACCCAAAAACAAAAGGATTATAGTGTGCTAATGAGTCTTCAAGAATAAGTAAGGAATATCAAAGGATGTTTGCTCCATCTTGAAAGTTTAAGTTGTTGTGAAGGGTTACTTTGAATAAGGTATGGATTTCCATGAAGTGTTCTCTTTAGTGGTATAACTGTAATAGTCCGAGTTAAAGTGAATCGGATATTCACAAATAAATATGAACTCTGGGTCATAAGTCGAACATTTAAATTAAACCATTTTTTTTGACCGAAGACTATCTAGTGATAAAGAGATAAATAAACAATAATAAAAAATAATAAATATGTGAAAGTGTTAAAGTTTACAACTTGAGAACCTACTGGTCTTCGACAAAACTAATTAATGTCCTTATAAAACAAAAGTATACTTGCGATAGAAAACATATTAAAGTTCATTTGACATAAATTAAAAGCCCACATGCAACAATCAGCTTACTTACAGGTTCTATTGTTTGATTCTTCACACACCAGTCTCACCTGCAAGTAAACCTACTAGTCGTCGATTGACAACAACATAGCACGTTCCAAAGAATATAAACCAGTACACGTTAGAGACTTCATACAATGCATTAAATAGGTTATATACAAGCAATGAGTTTATCCTAACATGCAAAGGCTCTAATAGTTTATATGTGATGATTTGACTTTTTAAATCTCAACTCATATCGTTGCCCATCTAGTTCAGGTCGCCATAGTATTACCAAAATTTGGAGAAATACACATGGGAGAGCTAATCCCAAGACAACCTCCGACCTAAGACGTTGTCCGTAATGATCTAAAAACTGCCATGGAAACGATAATAATAATATTTTCAAATCCAATATAGTAACCCCATACCGGTAATCAACACAACTATCCTCAGATTTTCAAGTTAAACTCCTTTCAAATTATTTTTGGTTAAACCTTAGGTGATATGCAACATCACATCATAGAATGAATACACGTTACTTTAAATAACCAATTACAAAAGCATGGTCTAAGCGAGTACCTTAGTAGCACGTTAGATCTACACAAGCACTTCACGAAGAGAAATCTCAACCTCTTATGAAGGAGGTCCTAAACACAAACACACATATAAAAATCTCGTATTAGTACGTGTTTACACGTTCAATCCACTTCATACCATCAAGATATTACTAAACTTCATAATTTTAAATGATTAAATCTTAATATCAATAATCTCATAAATTCTAAAAACAATAGTAACTTTACTGGCCTTTTTGGACAATTTAAAAAATTCAAACAAAAAATCCAACTTCATCACTGCGTTCGAAGGAATCAATTACATCGGGTACCAAATTTCATAATTTTTAAGGCCCATTTACAATTTTTAATTATTTTTAGCATTTAAACGACTTGTAATGCAATCGGTGAGCAAAACGACAAACAAAACGCACTCAAACCCTGAGGTTCGGGCGCGACTTCTGAGACATAAATGTCAATGTCCAGAATTTTTTAATGTTATTTATTTATTGTATTTAAATAATTAAATCTCTTTTTCATAAAACAGAATATGCACATCTACATAAACACAAAATTTCATCACCAAACTAAATCATGAAACAAAATATAAATAATCATTAAATTAGAATTATGATTTTATAAAAACCTCATCAACTACAAGTATGAACACAATGCTTCTAACAAATTAAATTTTGTAAAAGGAATATAAATTCATGAAGAACGAGTATATAAAATAGAACAAAAACATAATCCCTCCTAACAAACAAATTAAAATTTTGTTAAACGAATATGAATTCATAAAGAATTATACTCATAGAAGGTATGAACATGTTTTTCTAACAAATTAAATTTTGTCAAAGAATTATAAATCATGAAAAATAAATAAAATAATACTATGAATAAATTCTTTTTAACTAATTAAAATTTTGTAAAAGAGTTGTGAACCAAAAACTTACAATTTTAAGGATTAAAAGTTAAATTAGCACAATTGAACACTCAAAAACCAATTTAAGAATTTTCTCACTTTGTTCTTTCTTTCTCCTCTTAGGCTGAAAAAAATAAGGGGAAAATGGATGAATTTTTCTGATTTTTTGATGATATTCAAATGATCATTTGACCCTTCAAAGCCTAAGTAAATTCTCATAATTCCATACTTAATAGCCTAGCTTAAATGTTCTTGTTAAATGCCATTAACCATGTAATTAAGGAGGAGTTACATGATTCCTTCACAATCCTTTATACAACCAGCCATCTTTTTTTTTTTTTTTTTTTTTTTTTTTGAGTTAAACCTGTAGCTTATATTAGATCAAGATCAGCTAAAGCCCGAAGGCTAGACGGAAAAGATTCCATATAAATCTTCTCGTAAGCAACACCTGTGTCCCATCTAGCAATCATATGGATAACGGCATTACCACTTCTACGAACAAACTACAGGAAAACCGAGAAAACAAGCACTAAGATCATATAAGACGTTTTACATCAAGTAATTGGAGTTATGCCTCTCTTCTTCTTCCTAATTGTGTTGATGACATTCAGGGCATCTCCTTCAAGAACGACATGATCATAGCCCATTCTTTGAGCAACCTCCAAAGGAAAACACGCAGCATCCACTTCGGATTCTTCCACACCCATTTTGGATCTAATTTTTCGAACAGCAGCCACCAGTTAGTTCCCATCTTTGTGTCTTAAAGCCACGCCCAAACCTCGGTTGAAGTCCGTTCCAATATGAGCGTCAAAAGTAGCTTTGATCCACCCCTCAACAGGAGGCTGCCAACTATGGAAAGATAAAGAAGTAGGAGCAAGACATTCGACCACCCTGTGAGCATACATGTGATAATCACATTGTTTATTCTCCATGACAATCCTATTTCTCCCAAACCAACAAGCCCACAAAGAAGCACAAGTGACGGATGAAGCTTCTGGATTAGTGCTAGAGCCAAGCCATGTAAAACATTCATAGTACTAGCAGATACTAGCCACCCATAAGTGATGAACTTATTTTATTTATTTATTTAAATAATTAATTGTTCGTTTTAAACATAAGACGTAAAACTCGTTATGCAATAAACTTGTTACGCGATGAAACACGTGCACAATAAAAATATATTCAAATAATTTATTTAATATATTAATCGTCTAATTATTTATTAAATAATAAATTTTAATTTGATATTTTAACAGGGTGTTACAATTACAGTCTTTAATAGAGCCCTATTAATTGGATTTAAATGAAAAATTTCTCAATAGGTAATTAGAGGAAGAGAAGTACACGAAGCAACTGACATTTTTGAATGGTTCTCACTTTATGCTCTCAACAAATAATTGTTTAAATGAGAGCGAGCAAAAGCAAGAAAGTACCTCATATTCACTAAGAATGTCCTATTTATTTTTTTAAATACACTTATTTAATGTTTAATATTACTTATTATATATAATAAAATTTATCAAAGTAAATATTAATTTTCCTTTTATATTTGTGATATGAGTTTGATTTTCTCAACCTATATAAAAAATTAATTTCTTTATCATCTTTGTACAAACTTTCTAACCTATCACTGAATTTACAACTTTACTTTAGCTATTAATGTTTTTAACTTTTGCTATTATTTTATCATACAATAATTAAAAGCTATAAAACATTATTTAATTTTGAATAGTTTACGAATTATAACCTTAAAGTTTTGCATTTTTGCCAATCACAACCTTAATGTTTATTTTTTGTTGAATTACAGTCACCAAAGATCAAAGTTTACAGGTTCAAGCCAAAAGCACGTAATTCCGATCACTTAACTTAAAATTCCGACCACCAAAATTATTGGAATTTTGTGTTTTGGCTTGTAACTTAAAAACTTTAATATTCTGATGATCGTAATTCATAAAAAATAATAATTAAAAATGTACTTTTTAAAAGTACTAAACTTTAAAGCTGTAAATTAGTGTTTAATTTCTATAAAGAATAAACAAAAAATATAAAGGAATAAAAGGTAAATTGAAAAATTGATTGGACTAAATTGTAATCAATCATACTCACATTCAGCTCAACCACAAGTGAAGGGAATCGAATGGGAGTCATGAGAGGTGGACCCTACCAAAGGGAACAAGTGAGAATAAACATGGGTAAGGGCCAAGGGTAATTTTGGAATATGCAATCATTGTGCTTAACACATGGACCCTACCTGAGGGTATCCCAACCTAGAGTCCTAGACCTCCCAAGTGGTGACCCCTTTTCATGACTCTCATTTTCATGACTCATCACCATTTTATTATTTTTAATAAAATAAAATTCTTTTCTTTTCAAGAAACTACGTCATCTAATTATTACAATTTTAATAATTGATTATTACTAATTATTTATTTACATTAAATCATTTTGTTATATGACTTCACTCACAGTTTACCTACAAATACAAACAAAGCATCAATAAGTAAACTATGCTATTGCCCACCCAAATATAATCATACGTAACCAATGCGATATTTGCGCGGTATTGCTTCATCTTTTCCCTTAAATATGAAGTTAGAGATTTTGATCATTGCTCATGAAAAAAGCGCACTTTATATAAAATGTTCATTCTTGAAAAATATTAAATTTAATGCTAACACTAGTCACTACTCTCAAAAGTATATTTACAATACTCCCTTCTATTTAGGTTGGACAATTGTCTTATTTACAATGTCTCATTTCCTTTTATAGTCAAGTCATTTTAATTGTCCTATTTCTATTTTTATGTGGGTTTTTGACTTTTATGCCCTTAGTAACTTTATCCTATTTTCAATTATACCCTCTATTACCCATACTAATTTTCCTCCCTTACATTAAAAAACCCATAATACCACTCTCTTTTCTACCCTTAGAGTCCTACTTTTAACTCTCCTTAAAATCCGTGAAAAGTCAAATGGGTCTCCTAAGCTGAATAGGAGGGAGTATAACTATTATTTGTCGATCAATATTATTTTAGTACATTATATTCTTTAGTGAAAACATATAGTCAAATGACATCTTTTTTGATTTATTACTAGCTATTTTTTTAAGAATATTATTCTTATTGATTTTTAATAATACTATAAATATTAAAATAAAAATATTATATTATACTACGTGAAAATAAAAGTTTAATAACAAATTTAAAACAAAGAATATATTATGATTATGAAGTATTTAAAATGATTTTAAATTTTGATTTTTTAGGGTAATTTTAATTGATTTTGGGAAGAATCAAAAAGGAGGATCTCCAATTTTAGTGTCTTTTCTTGGGGGGTTTTTCATAGCCAACCTCTATTTCTCTCTCCTCTTCCTTGCCAACCAAAATTTTCAGGTTTGCAGCAACAAACCCATTTCTCCTTTTTTGCTAATAATTCATAATTTACGCATTTTAATATATGCTCATGTTTGCATCTACTATTATTATTATTATTATTTGGTTGATTTCTGCCAACTTGTTTCGCTGAGTTTGATTTATTTTCTACTGCTTTTTTTTGGTTGTTTTTTTTTTTAATTTCTGATTGAGATTTCTATTCTGGATTTTTTTAGGGTGCTGCCGGATCTTTGATAATTCTCGTATACCCAGAAACTTAAAAGAGATTCTTAGGGTTTCCATTTGATGCTTACTGTTGATTTCAGTTGATTGAGATCATTTGGTGCTATTGAATTCGTTTTGTTTTGTTTTTTCTTTGATGGGTTTTGATTTGTTTTTTGGTTTGATGATACTGCTCTATTCATCCAAGTTAAGCTGATATCAATCAAATAAAGGGTGTTAAGGATTTGCTCATTTGATTTCATATAAAGAGTTCTATTTGGATTTTCAAGTTCTGGGTTTCTATTTGATTGTAGCTTTATAATAGTGAGGTCAATACGAAGTATTGGGATTTGGGGAAACGTTATTTGGATAGTTATCTCATTGTTGAGTGTTGTGTTTCAATTTTGATATGGTGCTTCCTTTTGATTGTTTATAACTGATTAGTTGATCGGTCGTTTGCAAAGTAGAAGAGTTAAACTAATTCCAAAGAGAAGATGGAAAATGATGTAGGAAAGGAGACCTTGAGTTTGAAGGTAGAGATTAAAGACGAAAACCATGTTTCCGAAATGGAAATTGATTATAGTGGTACTGAGAGTCCTATATTTGAGATTGAGAGCAAATTCTCGGAGTTAGGCGAGGGAAGTAATGTTGTATTTACAAGAGAAGGCCCGCTCTATATTGAGGATGCGAGCATATCCAAGGTTGGTTGTTGTAATGCTAAGAAGCAGAAATCGAAAGTAGTGACAATAAGTTCTCATGTGGGGAAGAAAGGAAATGTGGGAAACGAGAAGAAGCTCAGTAGACAAGGTAGGATTGAGCTAGGAAAACATTTTCAGAGTGCTGTGAGTTCTCATGATTGGTATCTAGCAGAAAATTTGATATTGTTCGCAGATCTGGCAACTCTGAATGATTTCCTTTGCATCTCATTGGATTCTGTATGGTTCCTTGCAACACATGAGGATTTACATGGCATAACGGGACTTATAAAGAAGATAATAGCTAATGGGGCCTTTGACTTCACAAGAGCAGCTCTTCGGACTTCATTTCTAGCATCTTGTGTGTCTGCTTGTCAAAGCCGAACAATGGACCTAACTGATACGGTTACTGTCATGGCACAAAGGTATCTATACTTTATTAATATTAAATGGTTTATAGTTGTTGGAAACATATTGTGTTATTTGGTAGTAATTTAGCATTTTTTTGCTGATTCGTGGTTTTTTGAGGAAACCATCATTTTCATACTCTCATGGTCTTTTTGTGCTCCTAGATGATTTTATTCTTTTGAAAGGATAGGGATTTTGTAATTATAGTCCTTTACCATGAACTTTTTTATCAACTGAAGTACTCATATTTTTCTCTTGTTATAGGAGTAAAGTTGGTTAATGTTGGGATTAAGATTTTGACATTGTTGTGTGTTGTGTGTTGTGTGATTAGGTTACACGAGAGACTTCAGGAATGTAATGGTGATGATGTGTTGAAGGCGGAGGCTGGCGCCAAAGTCCAAAAGTTTACTGAATGGGCTTTGAAATGCATTGGTTTTCATTCTCGCTATGATGAGAACAAGGAGAAGATGCACCGCGACACCACTGCTGAGATCCAGCTTCAGTTGTCTGCCTTTAAGTCTTTTCTCGATCTTGCTGGAAGCAATCTTACTGGCAAAGATTTTACTGAGGCTTTTGATGCTGCTTGCTTCCCTCTTACTCTTTTTAGTAGTTCATTTGATCCTGGATGGTCTTGTGGAGCATCAGCTACTGCTATTCAAGGGCTCCTCAGTATGCTAGTAGAGGGTGGTGCTGATAATGTGAACCAGTGTTTTCTGGAAGCATCTCGTTTTGGCAGCACCGAGTTAGTGCGCATCTTGTTGCAGGTATTGCTTTTGCCTCTTGTTGGTTGTATATAAATCTCTTCTCTTGTTGGTTGAAGGATCCTGATTTTTCTTAGCAGATTGTCAATCAGATGATACTTTGTGGTGCGTTGTACACCAAATTGATTATAGGCACATCCTTTTTTCCATACCTAATTTCCTGCCTATGAATCTGACATCTGGAGATGCAATATCATTGCCTTAAGTTTGTTTCACATGTAGCCATTTTCTAACTTTTGGTAAAATATACCTGCCTACATTATAGTTAGTTTAGGTAAAACAAGGAGTCTTAAATAAATATCTTTTCTTGCATTCATATATTTCTAATGATTTACTGTACATAGAAATTGCTTTAAATTATTTTGGAAGGAATTGATAAAGTTCATATCAATTTTGCACTTGTAAGCAAACTACTTGACTAAATGCAAACAATGAAATTTGGAGTATCATGGAGAAAAGATTTACGTTTTCTACACACCAGGAGTGGGCACACTATTCTATTTTTCAAAAGAAATTTTGGTCTCTTTTCCCTCTGTTATTGATTATTGATGGATTACAGATATGGGTGCCTCAAATATATGTTCAGCAATGCAAAATTTGTTCCGAAAAAAGCATTCCCCTGAACGTCCGCTTTCTGATTTTCCCCTTGAACAGAATTAGCTGGTTCACGTTCATACTAGACCTTGGGAGTGATGAAACCATAAGAGAAAAACTCCAGCTTAGTTACAACTATAAGTGAGTGTTGCTTTGGATTTTATGTCTCACCAGTCAGTAAGCATATTTCTTGTTGCTAATGGAAGATGTGCTTTATCATTGCCATCTCTTCTGTAAACAAAAAATAAAAAATTAAATCAAGTACTTTTAATTGCTTGATCTATTGTTTGACAATTGGATCACTAGAATCGGAAGGAATCAATAACCAAATGCGTCATAATCTCAGCTATACATTTTCTCGCTCTAGGAACCTACCTAAAATGAGTTCTTTTTGTCTTCTGCTCCTACCTGTAGCTTCCCTGTGCAATCCTACTTCCTAGTGCCTTAATGAACCTTAGGGTAATGGTTACGCCGTTATTTGATTTTTTCGTTTACAGTTATTCTATGCCCACCTTTTCCTTTTCCCTTCTGAGTTAATTTTTACAACTTTCATCTTGCTTCTGGATCAATGTGATGATGATGATTTATGGTGGTACCATTACACCTTCATTGGCTTCTTGCTCTCGTTGCTTCCTTTTTAGTTTGACAAACCTTAACTTTAACAACCATTTAAGACTGAATGTCAGTATGTGATCTGCTTTATGTTCGAAGCTTTTTCCTTGCCAGGTTTGAGTCATGCCTTGATGCCTTTTTATTTGAATGAAAACTTGGACTTTCTAGTCTTTTTGTATGACCATAAATATCCTGATATCCTGGCATATGATCTTCAATACTGCAATGATTTTCCATCATGTATTTCACATTTTCCCTCTTTTGGGGTTGCTCACAAGTTTAGCCTTTGGGATGTGCTTGTTGGTTGAGGACCTAGGCTTGAGTAAGTAGACATGTTACAAAAAGATTAGAGTTGAGAGAAAGAAGTTTGGGTGAGGGGGTGGAATGTTAGTTGCTAACTTGCTATTGGCATTCGGCTGATCCGTAAGAAATGTTGATCAATGAGAAGCTAAGTGAGAATAGTTGGATATTTTATGCAAGGGATTGGAGGAGAGATTGAGGAGGCCAGTCTTGCTGGTGTTAGGTTATCTAGGCGAGACATCAGAATGATGGGGAGGAGAAACAAGGATTACAGAATACTATTTTCAATAGATACAGGATATTCAGTTGAAATATACTCTAGTTCCCTATTTACTTAAGAGCATTCTCTTCTTGTCTCTGGCTTGAACTGGAAGTGTCATAACCTTGGGCCCTTGGCTTTATTTCTGGTATGTAGTATGACTAGTTTTGCAAAAGTATTAAATGGAAGTCTTGCATTTGATTCTTATTTTTAAGTTTAGCTTTCAGAAAGTACTTAATTTTGATTTAGATAGTTTTCTGAGAACATTGATTGGATTTGAAGTGAATGAATCTAGTGTCCACTAGTAAATCAAATGCATAGAAAATGTGCCCTGTTTATAGGTTGACTTGCTGAACATCTTTTAGAGATATGATACTGTTGTATTGCTACTATCTGTTGAGTAAACAAAACCTGTACAGGCAGAGTTGCAGAGAATTGTTCTTGAATATTTTTGGCTCCCAATCCCATTATCTAATTTATGCATGATCTGTTTGCTGCTGAATGGAAGTACGTTGAGTCAAGGGTTGTAATTGTTAATTTTATCTGATTAGCATTCTCCTGAGATCTGCTAATTACTGTGAAATCTGCATACCATATGGAATAAAATTTGATAATTTATGCCTGCATGGAATTATTCAAGCTAGATTTATCTTACCCACAATTTCAATAGTTTTTTTTATAAGGATTTCATCAGGGATTTTGATTCATCCGATTACAGTTGGATAGGAAGTATCAAAACCTGTTACGTGTGGTTGGTGAGTGTGAGCGGAGAAGGAAACAATTTTGTTAAGGAAATCATTCATCTTACTCATTCATATTTTGCATTCCCGAAAGAAAAAACCATTTTGTTAAAAAAACAATCCGTTATGAGCCAACACTTGATATTAAGCACATAAGGTATTTGTTTCCTTGATAAGCTGGTGTCTTCTTTCTGGAACGCCTGTTGAAATCTACTTGTGGTTTGCTTTGCAAATTTATTGGAATGAATATTCTAATTATGGGGTAGACAGATAGATATTCATATAAGTTGATTGACATTCACTTAAACTCTGTTGACTGTTCTGGAATTTAGGATTATCTTCTTCTGGGCTCCCTTGTTCATCTGGTACAATCTTTGGAAGATATTGAAATTAATGGGTTGCTACTTGCTAGAAGGGAGTTTTTTTCCGTTTGAAGAGACAAAGATGCGTTTGTTTTGGTCTATTCTGTGTATGTTTATAAAGTTTATCCAGAAAGAACCCCTCTATTTCAGTCACGTTACTCAAATAGGGATACCTTTTAGATGAAAATTGGGTTAATCTTCTCGATTATGATTATTCTTTTTTTGACCCTCAAGGGCTAATCAAGTTGGGCTGTTTTGAATATGCGAGAGCTTTCATCTTCTCCATTTCTATTCCATTTTCTTTAGACTCCTTAGATCTTGTGAAGTTGCATCTCTTCCCTTCTTTAACTTTTGAGGAAACTGAATAGACGTATTCCTATGATTATGTTTCTGTAGTTCTGTTAGAAATACAAACTGTTTAAGAGCCTATATGTTAGTACTTGTTAAATAAATGAATATTCATAATATTTATTCCAATTTTATAAATCACATTTTTGTTCCTTCGTAAAATATATTCTAATATTTGGGTTTTGTCCTTTCAGATTGCACATCATAACAGCTTAGATGTGGATGTTGATCTGGCCCTGGGTTTTGCCTCACACTACGGGAAGATCAACACAATGGAATGTTTAGTAGAAGAAGGTAACGCCATGGCTTTTTTAGGACCTCTAATGAGAGCAGCCGAGAGAGGGTGCTTGCCAGTTGTCCAGTGGTTTGTAGGAAGAGGCTGCCAAGACATGGAACTTTGTCTAGCACTCACTGCTGCCACCTCAAGCAGCCAAGTTGAGGTTGCCTCGTACCTTCTTCCTCAAGTGCCGCAGCACGTCCTTACTGCCCTTAGCATCGAAATTCTAAAGGCGGCTGGAGAAAGAAGTGGTGGGTCCCTTGAGGGAGTTGCTTTTCTTCTACGGTCAGACTTCTTAGGAGATCCAGCTGGCACGTATGCTGTCGCTAATAGCATTGCTCGGTCAGAGGACGATTCAGTTGCCCCTGAGCTTCGTACATTCCTCCAGAAGAATTGGTCGGAAGATGCATTCACCGAAGGCCTGATACAAGGCCAAGAACATTTTGTGAACATGATAAGGATTTTGAAACGCGGAGAATCTCCTCTTTGCCTCGAGGATCTTCCATCGCCATTGAGAGTGGCGATTGCATACTTGCCGTTGTATAGAGAATGTGTTAAGGCAGGTGGGTGTTTGTTGTCTCAGAAACTGAGAGGTCAACTGGTAGAAGCCGTGAGGAGGCTTGGGGGCGGGTTTATGGGAGATGCAAGCCAATGTGAAGAGCTTTTGGCCGTTTTAGAGCACCAACTTCGACCATTTTTGCCGATCATGTATTCAACAACATGAAAATGAAAATGCAGCCGGAAACAGAAGTTAAGCGGTTGGCGATTTTAATTTGGTTATTTTGTTAACATCTCGATAGCATAGGAGAATAATGAGAAGTTAGCGAAGCCATTGAGGGTGGTGGTGAGAGATGAGTATAGTCGTATAGACCCATCATTCCCTCCCCGATTTGGTCATGTTTGGTAGATGTATGAGCTGATAATGCAAGCCTTATAAGTTGTAATATGTTGGTTCATTCATGTATAATACAAGAAAAATGGCATGCTACTTACATGATGTATTACTACTAGTCTTAGCATGGCCATGAAGCATCAATCCTGATTTGAATCATGTATATTTGGATTTTGGAGTAGCTTTTATATTCATAAAAACAAAAGAGAGTCCTGTGCCTGTGCCTGCGCCTGCGCATCCCAATAGTGTTCTCACCTGCATCCGTCTGCCCGTCTTCAACTTGCTTGTAACTTGCTCTCTGTCCCATAAAAATTGTTAAGTTTAATCGTTGTAAAAAATATTACGATAAATGGTAATTTTTTGAATTCACAAGTAGCTTTCTTAATGAGCTTTTAATGCATTTACCCCTCTTTAGACTTAGTTGTTCCTTCTTTATATAAATCAAATAAGTGAGTTTAGATTGAGGTTTTTGATCCACTTAAATAATTGAGTAGATTCAACTTGATTTGTTTATTAAATAGGTTTAGTTAATGTCATGATTTAAGTTGGAAGGAAAATTAACATTCAATTAAACGAGTTGATTTTAGGCCGAATTAGCCTGTATAATCTAAACTAAATCTATCTAAAATTTTTCTTTTTTTTTTCAGTAAATACAATATTCACAACCATATAGTGAAAGTCTTAAATTGAGACTAAAAAAATAAGATTTAAAAATCCTAGGATGAATAGCTGAAAACTTTAAAAGTCTAGAATATTTGAGTTTCTATTGACTTACTATTTTCATTTTAGGCTTTTCTCTCATTCTATCATCAACCTGTAACATTTAAATGTTCAATCTGATGTCTATTAGAAGTACAAATTTAAGTTTCAAATACTAATTTGTTAGTTCAAACTTAATTAGACCATAACAATTTGGACGCTTTAATCTATTTATAAAAATTATTAATGAAGAAACATAACTGACACGTGTCAGATTCTCAAGCGAAAAATTTTCCGCTCATTTTTATATTGACGTGGCATGTGAATTTACAGTGAAAATCATTTTCTAATATAGTACAATTTAATTTGCACAAGAAGATTTGATAAGCAGTATTATTTTCGAAGTATATACCTTGGTATAAGAGATAACTTCTTGATATAGCAAAATAATGAAACATGAAGTTGTGAACCAGTATTATTTTCCAATACTATTTTCAATATTATTTCCAAAATAAAAGAGAATAATATCTTAATATAGTAAAATTATTTTTTAAGATTATTTACCAGCTGTAAAATAATTATATCTTCACAATTATACTGTCATGCAAATTCATGTCATTTTCCTTTAGGATCATTGTTACTTATCTTCTTCATAATCATATTTGCTTACAAAATTAATTTTATTTAATAATGAGTAATTTAACCTATAAATAAATTTTAAAAAAATAATTATACGAACAGTAATATTTTTTCAAGATCTTTAAAATGAGATCAAATTTGTAATATTTTTGACTCTTTTGATAAAATTCAAAAAATCATTTAACTATTCAAAAAAATAAGCTTTATTATAAAAAATAAATTTATATTAATTTATTAAAAAACTTTAAAGTAAATTTATTCATAAAAATATAGTTATGAAGCAAAAATAAGTATAAGATCTCATTTGACTATGTTTTAGCTAAAAGAGGTTGAAGAGTGAGCTGTTGTTCGTTAAACAACTAATCGACAAGGATAAAGTGACATTAGTCTGAGAATTGAGATAAAGTAACATGAATTTGCATCTTACTTCATAATTTGACTGACATGCAATTGCAAATCACTTGTCTACTTTCTATATGCTTAAAAAATGTAATTCTATTTACTAAATAGATAATTTCACCAAAAAAATATTTATATTAAATAAAAATTATACAAACGGTCTTTTTTTTCTAGATCTTTAAAATGAGACCAGCTTTTTAATTTTTTTGACTCTTTTAAAAAAATTAAAAAAGATCTTTCATTTATTCAAATAAATAAATAATTAACCTTTATTAAGATACATCATTTCTTAAAATTGTGAATTAATTGTTATCATTAAATTTTTTGTAACAAACTTAAGTTATTCATAATACATTTTGTTTCGGTAATGAAACGAGGAAGTGCGAAAGACACTCAAAATACCTGGAGATTAGTGGAAGTGTGATCAAGAGAAGTAATTTGTGGGAGGAAGTGGCTTGAATTCCTGCAAAACAACTTGTTAGCCTTGTCCGGGGGGTGATCTCCCGGAAAACCCCTCCGACGCTCAAGTTAGAACGTGGATATCGGAAATAAATGAATGAACGATTATAGAATGAATACAAGAAGAGATGTTGGGATTAAGATTGCTAGTGCTTGGGTCGGTTAATGAAGCAGGGTGAGAGCAATGATATTGCAAAGGCTATGTTTCAGATGATCCTTTCTTCTTGGTGGCTGCCCCTATTTATAATGATGGAAAGGAAGTTGCAGGAGAAGTGAACTATCATGGGGGTAGTGGGAGTAATGGGAAGAGTGGGCAGTTACTCATCTTGAAACAAGGAGAGCCATGCATTATGGGAGAGTAGGGAGTTATGGTTTTTCTGAGGTAACCGGCCCATGGGCCATTCAAGGAAGATGGAACTTCCAGAAAAAGCCCATTGACCGAAAGTCAAGGTCAACGGAAAAGGTCAAAGGGTATTTCGGTAATATGACGCTATTTATTAAATAAATTAATTAATTGAGTAAGCAATACCATGACAGTTAGCCCCACGCATGAAGGATGATGTGAAGAGATAGCCCCAACGAAAGAAAACATCTTCCTGTATGCGGAAAATCACGTGCCCGTCGTAGTTGATTTGGTGAAGGGATATGATCATAATGAACATTCAATAGCCCCACAAGGATGAACACATACCCAATTAGGTGAATCTTCTAAGGGATCATGAAAATTGAGCTCGTAAGCTTCGAGTCGACTGTTCACATGTCGAAATCCTAGTTGTGCTGAGAAAGATATGACTTTTCAAAGTGGCCATACAGAAGCATATTGAATCCGAATTAAGCAAACAAACAAAGCCACGGCTTGTAGCATGCCGCGGAATAGCCTCAGGCGTATTTATAAGGCAGCATCACAATCGTAGAGGAAAGGATGCGGATCTGCGACATTCCATACAACTTATTCCGCGACATCGCATATAACCTGTTCCATACTTGGAATATTTTTCTCAAATCTAGGCCCCCTGGGGGGTCCGACTTATCAACCTGACGGATGAGCTGCACACGTAAAGGACTCTTGTTCCCAGTAGACAGTTTATAGAGCCGTGACATATACCATGTCGTGAGATAATTAAAGTCTGGATCCTGGCTTCACTCCATTGATGCCACGGAAACACCCAATACTTTGATTATTTTTTAGCAAGCTAGCACCCAAGGGGGGTCCGACTTATCCACCACACGGTCAAATCAAACAATTTTATTGGTAAACTGAAGTTAAGAGAAACCAACAAAGGCGTGACTATTTCTTGAAGAACTTCAGAGTCCGCGTCTTCTACCACACGTTCCTTATGAAAATTTCTTGCACCTGGGATATTTCGAAAGTGATAAGGACCACCTGAGGGTCCGACTTATGGACCATACGGACACTCTTGATGTCGTCAAAGCAAGTCCCTTGCCCTTCCATGATCCGGAATGAGTACCGTATTCCGTGCCCTCGATCATACGGACATACATGATATCTCCCATACTTAGAATTTTATCACCCTTGGAGTATAATTCTGGGTCCGACTCATCGACCTCTCGGAATAACATTAATATTAACCACAAAACATATCCCTAGCTTTCCTATGACGCGGAAGGGGCATTCAGGTCCGTGTCTTCGATCATACTGATATATGCAGATTATACCATACTTAGAATTTTTACACCATGACTGAGTGTTCCAAGGAGTCCGACTTATCAATCATACGGACTCTGAAATATTTCACCTCATATATACGACGGTTTAGAGCAAAAGTAGTGCGACGTGGCGTTCGCTGTATCCATAAGTCGGGCAGCTGAATGCGTAACTTTTCATACTTGAAACATTTTTCGTTCTGGGAGGTGCAGTTTAAGGTCCGACTTGTCGACTTCCCGGACGTACTCAAATGTTGGAAGACTTGGAACAAATTTCCACACTCTCCCTCTCCTTGGGGGTCCGACTTATCGACTCGACGGTTGCCCGAAAGTTGGTTAACTGGATACTTGGAGAAATTTGATGTTCCCCCCACATTGGGGATCCGACTTATCAATCTCCCGGCTATAGTTAAGAACTGACACTTCAAAGATTTTTCAATATTTCCTTTCTATTGAGGGTCCGACTTGTAGATCTTACGGAACGTGTAGGACACTTAGAAAAATTCCCAACGATTCCCCTCATGGGGAGTCCGACTTATCTTTTCTCCGGCTCTCGTTTGGGATTCTTCTTTCCATTTATTGTACTCAAGTCCCAAAGGCATTTATTGCTGTTATAAATAGGGTGGTTGGAACAGTTCCCTCTCACTTAATTCTCATTACTTCCTTCAAATTTTACATCGCTGGAAAAAGAGTAGAGTGACGCTCTGACAATCTTCATCCTCCCTTCAAACTTCTGACAAATTTTTGAAGATCTTCAAGACATCTGACAGATCTTCATCAAGTTTCTGACAAATCTCCAACTTTTCTTCAAAGGTATTCAAACTTTTTCCCAGATCTTCGAATTTCTTCAAGTTAATCTTCAAACTGTTCTTAAATTTCTTCGATTTGTTCTTGAATTTCTTTAAATTATTCTTGAATTTCTTCAAATTATTCTTGAATGTTAGCCTAGGACATTGAATTCGTTTTATGAATTTAGTCTCTATTCTTCACAAGTTTCGCCTACTACTTTATGATTCTTGTTAACATGGATGTCGCGGCTACTCAAGAGACCATAGCTAACTCAGACATTAACTCTACTAACTTGCCGGAAACTCCTTTGATAGTACGTAGGCGTCTTAATAAAAAGGGGTTGTTAATGAATGATTCGGACGAAAGTAGTTTGGTGAGAATTACCCCCCATTATGAACCAATAAAAGCCGGGGATGAGTCGTCTGTATCCCCTATATACCCTCCGGAGATTATGAAAACTGCTCCTTGGGAAGTGAGCATTGCTTTCTTCCCCAATTACTTGCCGCGAATAAATCCTGACCTGGAAGGGTTATTGTATGTAGATATGGAAAACCTTGAAGGATCAGCCGAATCTTCTGGAAGGGAGAGCGCAGCGCCAGTTCCTCCTCCATTCTACATTCCAGACGGCGGGCCCCTAAACTACTTCGTTGATTTACAGACCAAGAGAGATTTGGATAGTCAACGGGAAGCCATCTCCCGGAAATGGGGTTTGCCGGAGAACAATAATATTATTACACCAGGGAATTACGACACCGTTAGGTTTCCCCCCCCCCCCCCCTCATTGTATAGCTGCTTACTTTCCTTCTTTCCAACTAGGACTTAGATTCCCTCTTCACCCATTTTTTAGGGAGGTGTTAGAGCTTTTAAACGTTTCGGTGCCCGAGCTATATCCTAACGCTTGGGGGTGTATGGTGGCCTTTTTGATTTTATGCAAAGTTTTGGCCGTGCCACCAACACTGACCGCCTTTAGATATATTTTTAGAGCCCGCCTATGTAATTCTCAATCATACGGCTGCGGCTGGATTACTTTCACGCATCGTCGCGGGCTGAAGATAGTCCAAGACCTCCCTGATAACCAAAAGGGGTATAGGACGAAATTTGCGTATTTGTATAATTCGGGAGGATGGAATATTAAGACCTCCTTCGACATCAAACCCAACCTTTTAGGTTTTAATAACGGAATCCCGTAGTGTTCTCTTAGTGACGCGGTGATCATTGAATATGCGAAGATGGACGTTCAATTGGGAAGGAAACCCATGAACGTCCAACTTAATTGGATACCCGGTCGTCCTGAGTTGGAGAATGAGAACGTCCTCTCAGCATTCGGCATCAGCTTGGCTATCGATCGGAGTAAGAGTTGTCGGATTTCTTCCATCTCTTTTCTATGGCATGTTTAGCTGTTTCTAACTCATGGTTGTACAGGGATAGCCAAGGAAAATCTTCGAGCAAAGAGTCCAGATCTAATGAAGAAATTCAGTGTTTTGAGACTTGCTCAAGGGGCCATCCAACGGCCCGAGGATAAGCCTTTACCTCTTCCTCCGAAGGTTTATCTTTTTTTGTTCTAAAAGATTTCTGTTGATTTCTGTTGATTCCTCCTAACCTTTTCTTTTGTAGGACTCGATGACCGTAGAGAAGGGTCTTGACGAGGTGCCCGGCGAGGAAGAGGCTCTCCGTCTCCTCGAGGAGAGGAGAAAAGTACATGTGCCCGATGACTCCCAAAGGGTAATCCCCTCTAAGAAGAGGGAATCAAAGAAAAAGAAAAGTGGGAAGGGGAGGAAAAGAAAAAGAGACTCTCCTTCCCACGGGGAGAGCGCGGCAAAGAAGGTCTCCCTCGAGACCATACATACCGCCGTACCTCTACAGGCGAGGTCGGCGGGAGGGGAGACGTCGACTCCCCCAGCCGAAGCCCCCATCTCCCCGAACGACAAAGAGACGGTCGGGGAGTCGTCTGCGGCCCCAGAGCCGCGGATAGAGGAGGTGTATCGTCGTAGGGAGGTCACACCTTTTCAACCCGATACCCTCTTCAGTGAATTGGGGCACAAGGGTATGATTACCCGTTTCAACCGAGCGACGTCCCATCTGATCAGCCGGAAGGACGTCGATCATCTGGACTCCCTGCCTCCTGTCGACAGGGTTCGTCAACTCCAGGCCTCGGCGGCTGAGGTACAATGTCAGTTTTTCAGTCTGTTTGAATTAGATTGCCGGATGATCTATTTGACCTTGTTCTCCCTTGCAGACGTACTTAAGGCTATCGTTTGAATTGAACCTTAGCCGTCAGAGTGCCGCGGACAGAGAAACCCTGGCGGCCCTCACTTCTCACTGCCAAGAACAAGAGGAAGAGCTGAAGAGGCTGAGGGCGGATCTTAAGGAGCTGCCTTCCTTAAAGGAGAAGCTGGCTAAGTGCGTTGAATTAAAAGAGCGCTTAGTCAGCACAGAAGAATGGCGAGAAAGGGCCAGGAAGCAGCTTGAGGGGACCGTGGCTAACTTGGACACGGCGTCAAATATGTCGGCCACCCTTGGCCATGAGATCGGGCACCTAACGGACGTTCATGCTAAGCTGGTGCGACAAAACCAGTTACTTCTGCGTCAGGTGTCCGATGATTCGGATAAGTTCCAAACCTTGCTGTCCGCGGCAAGAATATACAAGCTTTGCTTGGCTAGGAAGTCGCGGATGGTAAGGGATTGGTTGTCCTCGGATGAGCCGGAGGCATCAAGTTTCTTGGGGGCGCTAACCACGGAAATGGTGGGAGCCGGTACCATGATAAGCGGTGAAAGATTCCGCCTGGCTGCCGCGGAGCTAGGCGTCGACTTTGATTCCCTTCTTGAGAAGGCCAATGAGAAGGGGAACGAAGCTTTGGCTAACCTAGCTCCGATTTTGGATCGGGAGTCAGCGGTGCTGGTGGACCCCCATTGGGACGCGGAAGAGGCTAGGGAGTGGTCGGAGAGAGTGGACCCTGCTGCTGAAAAGGAGGCCTTATGTCTTGATTTGGATAATCTCTCTCTCTCTCCTCCCTCTGCCTCGGACGTCTCCGAGAACTTGGCGCTTTCTAAGCTGGAGAGTTTGTGCTTAGACTTATCCAATTTGCTGATCAACGAGGGCAAAAACCTCCAGGGCTTATCTAGGGACTTATCCGAGATCGGAGTGGAGCCGTTCGATGTTGAAGAATTCATAAGCTTCACTCCGAGCCTTGGCGAGGGAGTTGCCGGGTCCCCCCCTCAAGATCCGGAGGGAGATGTAGACGCCTTCTTGGATGATCTCTGATCTTTGTAATATAAATTTTGTAATATTAACTTTTGTAACCTTAAAATATAATCAATTTGTATGTTGATCTCGATGCCGTATTTGTTTAATTATTTCAAACTTTCTTTCATTGGCCGCGGCTTCTCTCCCTCATTAGGCGGGAAACAGCCTTTAATTGATGTCACGGCTTGAACTTGTAGGTTTGACAATTTCGACCTTGGAACCAATTTAAGGGTCCGACTCATCAATGTCGCGACAGGTTGAACTTAAGGACCCTTATCAGAGGGTCCGACTTGTCGACGTTGCGTACAAGGAACATTTAGCTAGATATTTGGAATGATTTTTAACTCGGGACCCTAATCTAAGGGTCCGACTTGTCGATGTCCCTGTTGGGAAAAATTTTGGCGAAAATCTTTGAATGTTTGTAGTTTGGGACCCCAATCTGGGGGTCCGACTTGTCGATGTCCCGGTCGGGAAACATCTTTGTGAAAAACTTGGAATATTTTTGAACTTAGGGACCCCAATCTGGGGGTCCGACTTATCGATGTCCCGGTTGGACAACATCTTTGTGAAAAACTTAGAATGTTTTTGAATTCAGGGACCCCAAACTGGGGGTCCGACTTATCGATGTCCCGGTTGGAAAACATCTTTGTGAAAAACTTAGAATGTTTTTGAATTCAGGGACCCCAAACTGGGGGTCCGACTTATCGATGTCCCGGTTGGAAAACATCTTTGTGAAAAACTTAGAATGTTTTTGAATTCAGGGACCCCAAACTGGGGGTCCGACTTATCGATGCTACGAACAGATGGTGAATGCTTGAATTGATTTTTGGTCTTGGAACCCTATTCTAAGGGTCCGACTTATAGGTATCACAAGTTCGTTAGTGACTTAGAATAATTTGATAATGGGACCCCTCTCAAGGGGTCCGACTTATGGATATCACTGATTTAATAAGATTTGCAATAGATTTTTACCAAATAATTGCGAACATAGGAGCCGGATAATCTGAAAATGAAACTTCTGTTATAAAGGATTGATAAGAATACAAATGACGATGACAAAAGTGATTTCAAATGACAACGCAACTATGTTGCGGAATGAAGGTATTTTCTGTTGAAGCTGCTTATACTAATACTAGCAACTGATTCCCCCTTGCAAATTTTATTTAAATGAAGAATTTCTTTAAGTGGTCTCCATTCCATGGACGGGGTAGTTTTCTCCCTTTCATGTCTTCTAGTTCGAACGTTCCTGGTTTGATGATGTGGGTGACTTTGAAAGGTCCGTCCCAGTTGGTCCCTAACTTTCCTTTTTCAACAATCTTCCCAGTAGCTTCGACTTTTCGGAGGACGAGATCATTGACTTGGATACGTCTTGTTTTCACATGGCGGTTGAAGCTACGAATCATTTTCTGCTTTTGGGCCACCGATCTCAGTAGTGCATTTCCTCTGGTCTCTGGAAGTAGGTCTAAGTTTGCTCTTTTTCCTTCTTCGTTCTCGTCGTATGAGTAGTAGGTGACCCTTGTAGAGGGTACTCCTATTTCCACTGTAAGTACGGCTTCGGACCCGTACACTAAAGAGAACGGTGTGTGCCCCGTGGCCTCTTTTATGGTGGTTCGACTGGCCCATAAGATTCCGGGTAGTTCTTCATCCCAATTACCCTTGACCCCTTCTATCTTCTTTTTGATACCATTTAGTATCTCCTTGTTGGCGGACTCGACTTGACCGTTAGTTTGCGGCCTGGACACAGAACTAAATCTGATTTGGATGTGGAATTTGTCGCAATACTCAATGGTGTTCTTGCTGACAAATTGCCTTCCATTATCCGTAATGATCACCCTCGGTATGCCGTATCTTGTGATGATGTTCCGCCATAAAAACTGGCAGACTTGCCTGTCTGTGATCGAACTAAGAGCCTCTGCTTCTACGTACTTAGTGAAGTAATCAATAGCCACAATGATGAACTTGCGTTGCCCCTTTGCTGGTGGAAAAGGGCCAAGGAGATCCATACCCCATTTGTCGAATGGCAGGACGGCTTGCAAGACGGTCAAGTAATTGGAGGGTTTTCTCCCTATCTTTGAGTGATACTGACATTCAGGACACCGTAGGATCAACTCTTCCGCGTCTTTCCGGAGTGAAGGCCAATAATAACCACTTCTAAGGACTTTGTTAATGACCGTTCGCACTCCCTGGTGTATTCCGCATCCGCCTTCGTGTATTTCTCGTAGGATATAGTTTCCTTCTTCAGGAGCAACACATTTCAGGAGGGGATGTGTGTATGATTTTTTATAAAGCGTTCCTTCATGAAGTTCGAACCATTTGGCCTTCTTCTGGAGCATTTTGGCCTGATTCTCGTCCTGGGGGAGCGTTTGATCTTGCAAGTACTTAACGTATGGCCCCATCCATGTTTCAGATCTGTCGATGATGTTGATCATGAGGTTGATGCTGGGGTTGGGGAGCACTTCCCAAATTATATCACGAGCCGCGGAAGTATCTGCGGAGCTGGCAAGTTTTGCTAGGGAATCGGCCTGGGCATTTTGGGATCGTGGAATGTGCTCCAACGTGAAGTTGTCAAACTTTGGAATAAAGTCCTTCACTTGCTGCAGATACATTTTCATGCTATCATCTTTAGCCTCGAATTCCCCGTTTACTTGCCCCACTATCAATTGGGAATCCGAGAATACGGCCAATTCTTTAGCCCCTGCCTCGTAGCAGATTTTCAGCCCCATCAGTAATGCTTCATACTCGGCCTCATTGTTGGATGCCGCGAACTCAAATCTGACCGCCCTTTCCATGCGGACCCCGGCGGAAGACACAATGAGGAGCCCGGCCCCACTCGCCGATTGTGTTGAAGACCCGTCTACATACAATTTCCATTCTCGATTAAGTTCAGCAAGAGGGGGGGAAGTGCTTTCAGCAATAAAGTCAGCCAAGGCTTGTGCTTTAATTGCCGTTCGAGGCTCGTACTCGATGCCGAAATCTGCTAGCTGGTTTGCCCAATCTGTGACACGGCTCGACTTGTTTTTCCCCTCAAGGATCTTTTTTAAAGGTTGATCAGTCCGGACAATGATCGGGTTGGACTAAAAGTATGGCTTCAATTTCCTGCTTGCCATCACTATCGCAAATATGACCTTTTCCACTTCGCAATAGTTCCCTTCTGAGCCGCGGAATGCATGACTCACATAGTATATTGGGAGCTGCTTCTTTTCCCTTTCCGCCACAAGCACTCCGGATAACGAGTATTCAGAGACAGAGACATATAAGACTAGCTTTTCCCCGTTGATGGGCGAAACTAGTTTTGGCAAGGCCGATAAGTGCTCCTTAAGCTGACGGAAAGACTCTTCTGCTTCCGCGGTCCATTCGAATTTCTGTTGCTTTATCGTTTTGAGAAAAGACAAGCATTTGTCTGCTGACTTTGAAAGGAATCTTCCTAGTGCGGCTATACACCCCGTAAGCTTTTGCACTTCTTTTACGGAGGTGGGGGATCTCATGTTTTGAATGGCCTGAATCTTATCTGGATTTGCCTCGATGCCCCGTTCGTCTACCAAGAAGTCGAGACATTTTCCTCCGGTGACCCCGAACAAGCACTTGTCCGGATTGAGCTTCATCTGGTGTTTACGGAGGGTATTGAACGTTTCACGCAAGTCCGCAGCGTGCTGAGTTGCGTGCTTGCTTTTTATTATCATGTCATCCACGTATACCTCAAGATTCCGTCCAATCTGAGATTGGAAAACCTTGTTTACCATCCTTTGATAGGTGGCTCCAGCATTTTTTAACCCGAAGGGCATGACTTTGTAGCAATAGACACCCATGCTAGTAATGACGGCCGTGTGTGTTTGGTCCTCCGGCGCCAATTGAATCTGGTGATATCCGGCATTGGCATCCATGAAACTTAGTAGCGCATGGCCTGCTGTGGAGTCCACCAGGCGATCTATTTTGGGAAGTGGATAGTCGTCCTTGGGGCAGGCTCTATTCAAATCCGTGAAATCGACACACGTCCTCCATTTGCCATTTGGTTTGTTCACGAGGACGACATTGGATAGCCAATCGGAGTATTTGCATTCTCTAATGAATCCGGCTCTCAATAATTTTCCAACTTCCTCTTTGGCGGCCTCGGTCCGCTCTTTTCCTTGATGCCGCAGCTTCTGCTTTACTGGTTTGTGGCCTGGTCTTATGTCGAGTTTATGACACATGACGCTAGTAGGAATGCCAGGCATTTCTTCCGTGCTGAAGGCGAAGACGTCACGGAACTCAGCAATGGTGGCCACGATTTCTTTTTTAATCGTACCAGGAAGATCTTTCCCTATCTTTAGTTGCTTTCCCTCGAACATGTCTACTGCCTCGTATCTTTCTATGGGGCGAGGCCTTTCGTGTGTGCTAGGGTTTTCCATATATACGCTCATGACAGCGGGAGCGTCTTGATCTTCCCTTTCCCTTTTGGCGGGTGTCGCGGAGTGTCCGCGCTTCAGAGTGTTTATAAGGCATTGGCGTGCCGTTATCTGATCTCCCTTGAGGATGCCAACTTTCCCATCGTCCCGTTCGAATTGCAACAAGAGTTGATGAGGGAAGATTGCAACTTTGATCTTGTTAATGAGGGGAAGTCCCATGATGGCGTTGTAAGGGAAAGTGAGATCCACTACCGTGAAACGTATGGGCAGGGTCCTGCTTTCACTTCTTTCTCCCACGCGCACGGGGAGAATGATCGTTCCTAGCGGGATGACCTGACTTCCCCCAAACCCGATCAGCGGCTTATCGAGGGGCTGCAAGTGCTTTTCCTCGAACTTCATTTTTCTCAAGCACTCCATTGTAATGAGATCAGCCGTGCTTCCGGTATCCACGAGTACCCTTTTAACTTTCATCTGTCCGATTTTGAGGGTGACCACCAGAGGGTCAGTATGGGGCTGTTGCAGCGTTTGAGAGGTCGTGGCATCAAACTTCATGACCGGCCCGCTGGTTACGGTCGTTGTTGGTCTTTTTAGCAGAGTATGAACACTGTCTTTTGCAGCGCGGACAGTAGGATATTCCTCGGTGTATCCTCCAAAAATCATGTTGATGGTCCCTTGCGTATGGGAACCTTCGCGCCTTGCCTCTTCCCTCTTGGGGGATCCGCGTCTTTGATTCCACTGCTTTCTGTTTACTCCTTCTCCCGCGTCATAGTCCCTCTTGTTGAGGAACCTGGAAAGCTTTCCTTCATCGGCCAGCTGATACAAGATACGCTTGAGTTCGCGACATTGGGCGAGGGTATGGCCGTGCTCTTTATGGTAGTCACACCATAAATTGTAATTGCGCCTGTTGGAAGGAGTGGTAGTGGGAGGTGGAGTTGGCAACTTGTCGCGAACGGCAAAGAAAATATCCCTTCTGTTTCGATTAAACATCGGGTCGTTTCCTCCGTCCAACAAATTGCGTGTTCTGGATTCCCCTGCCGCGGTATAAATGTGATGGGAACGCGGGGGCCCCATATCTGAAGGGGGCGCGGGACGACGCGGCGTGTGATTTCTTTCCCTCCTCGGCTGGTGCTCTTCTCGGTTCCTCGAGGATTGGTGGGGGGTTGCGGCGTCTTTCTTGTCAGACTTCCGCCTCTTGGGGTCGTGTGCCTGACATACCTCGGAGGCCGTGACATAACTTTGACATTGCTTCATGGCCTCCGCATATGTCTTGACCTGGCTTTCCACCAACTGGAACTTGAGCCTTTGAGCCTTCATTCCATTGATAAGGGCGTTTAAGGCGACTGATTCCTCTAAATCCGTCACCTCTAGCACCGCCTCATGGAATTTCTTCAAATAGGAGGATATGGATTCTCCTTCCAATTGAGTGACGCTTAGTAGGTGGAAGTTTGATTTCTCCTGCCTTCTTGAGGCTATAAAGTGGCCCAGAAATTTGCCTTCTAGTTGGGCAAAATTGTGGATACTTCCTTGGGGAAGGGAGGTGTACCACGTCAAGGCGGCTCCCGTAAGAGTAGTCGGGAAGAATTTGCACCACAAGGAAGGATTGGTAGTGTGCAGCACCATCAGGTTCTTGTATGCCATCAAGTGTTCTTCAGGGCATGACGTTCCGTCAAACGCTGCCATATTTGGGATTTTTATTTTCCCCGGGTTGGGAATGTTTAGTATTTCAGGAGCCATTGGAGAGATTATCGGCGTAGGATCTCCAGGGAGGATTTTGACCTCATCTTCGTTCCGCGGCATGGTTACAGGACTCGCTGGATGGCTGGATCCTACCAGCTGCGCCCTCTTCCTCTCTTCCCTCCGTCGATCCACCAGTGACTGGATGCTTTCGGATGCCTTATGCTTTTTGCTTTCTAAATAAGTACGGGCATCTTGAGAGGCGGTTTTAGACTCTCTGTCTCTAGGATCACTTCTGCCGAGACTCGTGTGAGTCCTTGGTCTCTCCCGTCGCCTCTTGTTTCTCTTGCTGGAACGTGACATCTCCGAGTTCCCATCCTGAGATTCGTGGGATTTGGGTGTCTCGTTAGGGGGCTCGATCCGTTCCCGCAGATTTTTTATTTGATCTGCCATATCATCCAATACTTGTTGTGGAGCAGGATTATTGTTATTCATGACAGCGCGGAGCTGTTCGGAAAACGCAGCAGTGAGGTTTCGTGCTAGCATGTCCAGATCACGGCGGGTCACGGCCTGATTGTTGGCCTGACCTGCAGAAGTGTCTGTATCTGTGCTATGCACGGTTGCGGTTTGTGTTGGATTTCTTTTGGGAGCCATGACTTATTGACTCTTTTAAAAAAATTAAAAAAGATCTTTCATTTATCCAAATAAATAAATAATTAACCTTTATTAAGATACATCATTTTTTAAAATTGTGAATTAATTGTTATCATTAAATTTTTTGTAACAAACTTAAGTTATTCATAATACATTTTGTTTCGGTAATGAAACGAGGAAGTGCGAAAGACACTCAAAATACCTGGAGATTAGTGGAAGTGTGATCAAGAGAAGTAATTTGTGGGAGGAAGTGGCTTGAATTCCTGCAAAACAACTTGTTAGCCTTGTCCGGGGGATGATCTCCCAGAAAACCCCTCCGACGCTCAAGTTAGAACGTGGATATCGGAAATAAATGAATGAACGATTATAGAATGAATACAAGAAGAGATGTTGGGATTAAGATTGCTAGTGCTTGGGTCGGTTAATGAAGCAGGGTGAGAGCAATGATATTGCAAAGGCTATGTTTCAGATGATCCTTTCTTCTTGGTGGCTGCCCCTATTTATAATGATGGAAATGAAGTTGCAGGAGAAGTGAACTATCATGGGGGTAGTGGGAGTAATGGGAAGAGTGGGCAGTTACTCATCTTGAAACAAGGAGAGCCATGCATTATGGGAGAGTGGGGAGTTATGGTTTTTCAGAGGTAACCGGCCCATGGGCCATTCAAGGAAGATGGGACTTCCAGAAAAAGCCCATTGACCGAAAGTCAAGGTCAACGGAAAAGGTCAAAGGGTATTTCGGTAATATGACACTATTTATTAAATTAATTAATTGAGTAAGCAATACCATGACACATTTTGTTTTATCATTTATTATTTTCATAATTTTATTGATAAGCAATTTTAAATAGTCATTATATATATATATATATATATATATATATATATATATATATATATATATATATATATATATATATATATATATATATATATATATATATATATATATATATATATATATATATATATATATATATATATATATATATATATATATATATATATATATATATATATATATATATATATATAAAATCTTTAAAATGCTAATATTAAATAACCATCTTATAATATTTAAAGTAAATAATCATTGATAGTCTAAAACTGAACAGTTGCTAAATATTAGTGATTTGCTTAACTATGTATTATGATTTGAATTTTTCTTAATTTGTTAACTATACAAATCATTACTTTCTTTATTTTTTTGAGTTTGGTAGTAAAAGTGATATTTTTTTCATTATATTTCACTCTCTGTAGCAAATTTAAAGGGAAAGAAGAATATTAAGTTGTATTAACCAAAAAATATACATTGTAAAGACCTTTTTAAATGTTTTAATTTCTCTATATATAAACAAGTTAAGTTGTAGTGAAGTGATGTACTCATTATCGTTAAGGATTTTTGCATTTAAAATAGAGTGCCTTCGTATAGTTGAAAGCTGCTCAAGACTTTAGAATAATGAAATAATACTATGTCCTAACTCCTAATGAAATAACACATCAATTGGAATTTGAATTGTTTTTAAGGAGAATATGGAACATTTTTTTTAGTGTAATAAATGTGATATTAAATGAAAAAAAAATAAAATTGTAACCGCCTCGAATTATGAAGGCAAATATTAATTGGAATTTAGTATTAATCAAGCGGAAGCTTATTTTTGCCAACACAATTATGAGGTTACTTAAAGGTCAAACCAATATTCAAGTATAATAATTGAACCAAACCAAATCAATATAACGGAAGTCTTAACTATCCAAAATATAAGGAAAATTACAACCAAATCGAAATAAGTCCAAAGTTCAAATTACATCCTTAAAATAGTCTAAATCTAAACTAATAGTCTCTCAAATACAATAAAGAGATCTAAACAAAAGGGGAGTCATACTCCAACTTGGGTTCAACTTCCGCTCGCATATCCATTATCCGTCGAGGTGCCATAGAGGTTTACTCTAAAAACAAAACCATGGAAAAACATACAAAGCATAGTATCAACAAAAAGGCTGAGTATAAACACACTGGTGTCCGTCAAACAAGTTATTAAAATCTTTTTTTTTTTGAGTAAATTCATTTTGAAATATGTTTTTTCATTTGATAAATCATATTATGATTCAAATCCAGTTCAATGGCTTTATAGTAATTTTAAATTCTCATTTTTCATCATAAATCATAAGATCTCAATAGATCCAAATCAATTTCAAACTCATATCATAAGTTTACATGGGTACTCTGTGAGTCATCCTGTGACTCGTTTGGTAGTCGGTCTACCGTCCACGACATGTCCAGCAAGTGTAACACAATGGTATTGTGAACAATACGCGCTCAGCATTGGTGAGCCGTTTAATCATGCACACAACATTTGCTGTGGCATACGTACCCGCTATTTAGGCTAAAATATTTTTTTTGTATATAATATAAATCTTGTAATTTTAATAACTATGGAAGAAGAGATTAATGCTCTCAAGAAGAATGGCACATGGGAAAAATGCACCTTGCCGAATAAGAAGAAGGTAGTCGGATGTAAATGGGTGTTCACAATCAAATATAAATCAGATGGTACGATTGAAAGATACAAAGCTCGGCTCGTGGCAAAAGGATACACTCAGACGTATAAAGTTGATTATTCAGAAACCTTCTCTCCAGTTGCTAAACTTGATACAATTCGAGTTCTGTTCAGCATTGCAGCAAACTTGAATTGGCCCCTTCATCAGTTTGATGTAAAAAACGCTTTTCATCATGGGGAACTACAGGCGTAAGTGTACATGGAAGCTCCACCAGTATTTACATCAGGGTTCTCAGAAAATGAGGGGTGTCGATTGAGGAAGGCTTTGTATGGGTTGAAACAGTCTCCTAGAGCATAGTTTGGAAGGTTTACATCTACAATGAAGAGATTCGGTTACAGGCAAAGTAATTCGGACCACACCTTGTTTCTCAGACGAAGAGGAAGAAAAATAACATGCTTGATAATCTATGTTGATGACATGATCATTATCGGGGATGACAGAGAGGCAATTGTCAATTTAAAGGAAAAAAAATACTCCAAGAATTTGAGATGAAAGATCTTGGTAAATTAAAATACTTTCTAGGGATTGAAGTTCTTAGATTAAACAAAGGAATTTTCATATCTCAAAGGAAGTATGTATTAGACCTGTTAGCTGAAATAGGGATGCTAGACTGCAAGCCCGTTGGGACACCAATGATGATGAACCATGGACTAATACGGGTGACTGAAGGAGGAAAATTGGTTGATATAATGCAATACCAACGCATGGTAGGGAAATTAATCTACCTAGCTCACACAAGGCCTGATATTGCATATGCAGTAAGAGTAGTTAGCCGATTTATGCACAAACCACAGGTTCAACATATGGACGCAGTTTATAGGATTCTCAGGTACCTCAAAGGATGCCCTGGAAAGGGAGTCGTTTATCAGAAAAATGGTCACCTTGATCTTGTGGCATATACAGATGCAGACTGAGCAGGAGATAGAGATGATAGGAAGTCAACATCAGACTACTTTACTTTAGTGGGAGGAAATCTAGTCATATAGAGGAGTAAGAAACAATAGGTGGTTGCTATGTCCAGTGCAAAAGCTGAATTCAGAGGCGTAGCCAAGGGGATCACAGAAGTCCTATGGTTGAAAAAGTTACTGAGCGAACTGAGATTCACCCGTACAAGGAGTTGTGAGTTATGCTGTGATAATCAAGCGGCTATCAACATCTCAGAAAATCCAGTTCAACATGATCGCACAAAACATGTAGAAGTGGACAGACATTTCATAAAGGAAAAATTAGAAGCTCAAGTAATCAAGCTTCCACATGTAAAATCAAAAGATCAGCTAGCTGACATTCTTACGAAGGTAGTTGGAACACAGTTCTTTGAAGAAGTTTTATGCAAGTTGGGTGTTGGTGACCCTACGACCCAACTTGAGGGGGAGTGTTAGAATATGTGTTACAGTTACTTAATATGACAGTTATTTTCTAGGAGCAGTTGCAATATGGCAGTTATTTTTCTAGGAGTAGTTATTCAAAACTCATGTATAAATTATCACCATTACAGTTGAATGAAATAAGCCAGAAATCATCAAAAACAAAACTTGTTGTTAAACCTAAAATCACTGAAGTTGCACTACTTATGAATGCTTTAAGGGTCTATGTTGATCTGTGCAGAATAAAGTCAAATACGTATTATTGCTGAGAATGGATATGTGCTAGTCGTATTGCGTTTTTGATCTGAACTGATTCATACAACAAGATATTATTATTATCTACTGACATAATTTTTCGAATTGTGAAGTGCAGTTTTATTTGGTCGCTTTAGATGTGCACACTGGATTTTTAGATTGATGGTTTTCTAGCATGTTGCACTAGCTATTGTAATGAATGTGCAAAGTTTTAGATACATACTGTGAAGCAAGATGTGCTTCTCTACTGTTTTTGAAGACTAGCAATATGCATATCAGCATATGTACTGTGTTTCGTGATGCTTGTTATATCTATCTTGCTTCAGAATATAAAAGTTAAGGCTTTCTTGTTCCCCTTGTTATTGATCTTTAGCTTTGGCCTTCAGATGTTTGTGATATCTATCTTGCTTTGCTTGCAATCTACCCTATGCAGTGAGATTATGAGGAAGTTATTAATTACAAATTATGAACTATTGTTTTTGCATATTACATTTCTTTCCATTACTTTTTGCATATATATATTGGAATAAGTTGATAATTGGTAAAGATTCAGGGATATGTTTTATTCTATGAGATGAATAGGTTAGTAAATGCCGACATTTGGCAGATTTATTTAGATGTCGGACAAAAGATTTTTAGATGATGGACTTGTTCTTGAGTTTCTGTTTCGTGTATTCTAAAAGGCTACAATACGTGAATTTGTTGTACTGCGTGGTACTATTGCGAAGACAAACATCTGCTACTTGTATATGAATTAATACAAAAGGGAAGAGCCTTGAAAAATATTTTCTTAGAACTAATTTAGCTATTCGATTGAAAGTGTAAATGATGTGTTATATGCCTGTCAGAAAATAGTAATGGATCTTCAGCTGGGACCTCAAGGTTTTGAGATGGGGATAATTCTTTCTGTTTGATAGCTGAAATTTGCTTTAAAGATTATGATCTTGTTATATACCTCAGGCTTTAGTTAATTCGGCTCAAACAATGTCAAATTCTTGTCTTTAAAGATTGTTAAAATTAAGTCAAATTCTTGTTTTTAGCCTCTTTTTTATGTCTACATTTGAATAAGCATAGCTTTATCAGGGGCGGACCCAGCTAGGGTCAAGTGGGGGCAGTGGACCCCCCAATCTGAAAAAAGAAAATGAGGTTTTAAAAAAAAAACGAGAAAAGAAGCGTGCTGGAGGCGGAAGAAAGAGGAAAACCCAAAACCTAAAACAAACCCTACTTCGAGTCTTCGACAGTCCGCAGTCGGCTTCCTTCCTCTTCAATTCCATACTTCGACTGCTCCTTGCACTCCGACAGTACACTCTCCGGCTCCTTCCTCCGTTCCTCGTCCAGTCCGCCACTGACTGCAATCCAAGTTGCTTCGTGACCTTGACCTTCGTCGCTTCGACCTTCGAGCCTTCGACAGTTCGAGTGTTCGACTGTTCGACAATCCGCAATCGACGCTTCCTCTTCCTCTTCAATTCCATACTTCGACAGTACACTTCGTCACTTGTGAGTTCCATGCTTCCATTACTTATTTAATTGTTAATTTGTAATTGTAATTGTTAATTTGTTTAATTGTTTCATAGCTTCATTAGTTCATTGTTAATTTGTTTAATTGTTTCATAATATCAATCTCTTGCCATTTTTCAAAATATACTTTCCAAAATGCACCCAAAAATTGTCAATTAACATCTTCCAAAATTCAAAAAGACATTATCACTTGTTGTGTAAAAGAGACTACTAAGCGCATAATAGAAGAGGTTGGTGATGGTTACTTTTCTATTTTGGCCGATGAATCAAGTGATGTGTTTCAAAAAGAACAACTAGCTCTTGTTTTGCGGTTTGTTAATAGAGAAAATGGATCGGTAGTGGAACGCTTTTTAGGCATTCTACATGTGGGTGATACTACCGCTTTGTCTCTTAAAAATTCCATTATGTCCTTGCTTATGGAACATTCATTGAGTCCTTCCATGATAAGAGGTCAAGGGTATGATGGGGCAAGTAACATGAGGGGTGAAATCAATGGCCTCAAGACTTTGATTATGAATGATACTCCAAGAGCCTATTACATTCATTGTTTTGCTCATCAACTTCAACTAACTCTAGTTGCGGTTGCTAAAAAGAATGTTAATCGTACTTGGCTTTTTGACGTACTTGCAAACTTGTTATATGTGGTGGGAGCTTCTTGTAAGAGAAGAGACCTTATTCGAAAAAACCAAGCTCAAGTAGTGGCTCAAGCTTTGGAAGTGGGGGAAATTGAAAGTGGATCGGGTTTGAATCAAGAACGTGGTTTGAGTAGGCCGGGAGATACACGTTGGGGATCTCATTACAAGTGTCTAATAAGTATCATCAACTTGTTTCCTTCAATTGTTAAAGTGCTTGAGGAGATTGGAGAAAATGGCTCTCCGGATGATAAGCTCAAAGCTCAAGTTGTTTTAGGATCTTTGGAGTCCTTTAATTTTATTTTTGTGGCTCATTTCATGTTGACTATTTTTGGCTACACTAATGATTTATGTGTTGCTTTACAAAGAAAGGAACAAGATATTATGAATGCCATTAGCCTTGTTAAAAGTACAACGAATGTATTGCAAAAGATGAGGGATCAAGGATGGAATAGTCTCTTAGACAAAATCATTTTATTTTGTACTAAACACGAGATTGATGTTCCATCTATGGATGCTCATTATGTACCTCAAGGAAGATCAAGACGTTTTGCTAAACAAGCAACAAATCTACATCATTTTCGGGTTGCAATCTTTTTAGAAGTAATTGATTTGCATCTTCAAGAGATTGATAACCGTTTTAATGAGAAGAACATGGAGTTACTTACATGCATGGCTTCCCTGAGTCCTAGAGGTAACTTTTCATCTTTTGATAAAGAGAGGATACTTAAACTTGCTTCTTTATATCCGGAAGAGTTTTCATGTTATGATTTAACGGCTCTTGATCTTCAACTTGATGTCTTCTTGGATTCTATGCAAAATGATGAAAGATTTCATGATTTGCAAGATATCAATTCTCTTTCCATGATGCTTGTTAAAACAAGGAGACATGAGACTTTTCCTCTTATACATTTGCTAATCAAGTTGATGTTGATTCTTCCTGTTGCTACGGCAAGTGTAGAAAGAGAGTTTTCCGCAATGACGTTTGTCAAAAATAAGTTGAGAAATAGCATGGGTGATCAACTAGTGAATGATTGTTTGGTTACTTACATTGAGAAGGAAGTGTTTCTACAAGTTTCTGATGAAAAGATTATTGATCGCTTTAAAATTATGAAAACTCGAAGGATGAATTTGTAATTTTCATTTGAACGCTTGTATTTTTTTTTTAATATTTTGGATTGTAAAACTTTTAACATCGGATTTGATATTGTAAATTGTAAATATTGTTTCTATTATGTTTTCTATTTTTCTTTAAAAAAAATTTATTCGGACGACGATCAGATTATCCGAACGACGTGACGTTTGGATTTTGACCCCCCAATTTGAAATTCCTGGGTTCGCCACTGAGCTTTATAGTAGTCAGCACTAATTGGGCTCAAACTAGCTGTTTAATTTAACTACTTTTTCTTAAGTACTTATTTGAGTTTTAATGCTTTTCTTGAGTCATAATATCTTATCCTTTTTATTTCACCGTTACATCAACTTTCAAGGCTTGTTATTTGTGTATATTTTAAGATTTTCCATAAGTCAAAATAGATTCAGCTGTTAGTTGTGTTAAGTTCTTTATTTCTTCTTCAGCCTTATAAAATCTCCCTGAATCTCGTTCTTTGCTTCGTGTACATTGTAAAGATCGTTTTGCAAATGTGGATATGTAACATAGAATTAGTTGCCTTTGTATGTGAATTATGATTTTGCCAATTATAATTACTTTGATGGTTGATGCATTCATCCAAGTCTCTACTTGTTGCTTGCAGTCTTTTGTTCTGCAGTATTTATTTAATACTTGAATCTGATGATTCATCCAAGGAACAGATGAATACTACTCCGGACGAAACCTGTGACTATCATACATTATTTCGGTGGCGAACCATGAGTATCGGAATATGCGCCTGGATGGCCATATCCAACTACTTGTCTACTACTAATGACATACTGGCCAACCATAGCAAGACTCGGAAGTGTGTGGCTAAACCATCATATGTCTTCATTGATAACTTATAATTATTATTAATAGTTAATATTGATACCACTTCCATATTTTGGGCTCTATATTATTCAATGCATGAAATCGTAGTGTTTCCCTTTACTGATTCTTCTGACAGTAGTATATCCTACTATCAGATTGTGTTACACGCATAAATACAGATAGTTATCGTCATCTTTCTGACAACACTTACAATGATTTAATTTTCTTGCAGTGTTTTTGTCTTAGTTTTAGGAGTTTTCAGTTTTTTACGAGCTGCTCTACTAAATAATTGTGGATTAAATATAATAACTAAGACTAATGAACTTATTGATCGTCAACTATGATAATTTGATGAGTGATTGTTCGATTTCTCTTAAAATATGATATCATAGTTGGCATCTTCCTGCTCTAAAGTTAGATAATGTTTTGGTACAATTTCACCTTTGAACAAATTTCATGGAATTTGGTTCTGGTATATGACTAATTAATCAGTTAAAGCATGTTTATTGATAATGAGATGGGTAAAGTGTGTTGTTGGTGACTTAAAATAAAAGTGATTAATGACCATCTATTTTCCCCAATGACTTCAAAAGATGTCCTAATTTAATCTTTGCATTTGTATTATTGTTAATAAAAATATATAAAATAACATTATGAAATTTAATAGTGTAACATGGGGAACAACTAGTATGAAAAGATAATTTAGATGAGATTAAAATGATGTTATAGCATTCATTTTCAAATGAGAAAATGAACCAAAATAAATAAAAAACTAAAATTAACTATGAGGCGACCTCAAAGAAATGGCGACACTACAAAAAAAGTTGCACCTACCTACACTCAAAAATTACCCTTTTTCTCATTGATGCAAATCTAATAGGACAGATGAGTACTACTATTTAATACTCCCTCCAATTCAAATTACTTGTCCCATTTTCTTATTAAGTAAATTCATCTTAGTTGTCCCATTTTCTTTTTTGGCATGGATTTTTTTTACCAAACTATTCTTATTTCCTATGTGATATTACCAAAATACCCCCACTTAACTTACTTATGTATACTAATTAACCCTTCCCAACATAATTAAGACACTAATTTTCCTTTCCTTTTCCATAAAACCCATCCCCCTCCCTCACTCACTGACCTTTCCTAACCCTAAAATTGTGCCTCTTCATCTTCATCTTCTTCTTGTGTTGAGTCTTCATCTTTGAAGATGAACATCATCATCTTCATCCTTCGTTCTCTTCATCTTCATCCTTAGTTTCCCTCTTTCTCCTCTTTACCGCTCTCCTCAGTCCTCTCCCTCTTTCACTGACATTACCTAATAAATCTTAAAATTAGATATGGGCTCACCTTTCTCTTTCCTCTATGATATTTCTTCGTAGATCTGGTTTTTTCAAGAGTATGGATTCACCAAATTCGTGTCTTTCATGGATTTCTTCCTCCAAGGACAATGATTAGGTGGGTCCTCCTAATCCTTGGTTTGACTACTACCAATACGTCCCTCCATCTCCTGCTATTTATGTGGAAACGGATCCTAATTGGGGAAGGGAGTTGAATTCAGAGGATGAAGAAATAGAGGGTTTGTTTGATTTACAACTAGATCTACAAGATCTTTATATTGAGGCTCTTTTTCCCTCTTCAAACGAAGAGTCACTTGATGATGCTGAGTTGAAGCTTGATTTTGATGATGTTCATGGACCCTTCTCTCGTATGTAGATATACACAACCTTTCTGACTTATGATGATTTCGATATTGTTTTGTTTGTTCTTTGTTTGATATGTATGTTTGTGGTTTGTGATGATTTTGAGACCCTGTGTTTTTGTGTTTGCCCTTGATTTTTTTTGAGGGTATACGTTTGATTTCTAGCTGCAAAAAACCTTAAAAACGTGTTGTGCCACCAATCTTGGCTTTTGAGTTTATAAGCCACCAAACATTATGTTTAGGAGGCTATTCTCTATCTCGATTCAGGAGGCAACATGTAGTGTTAGGGTTCTCTGTGATGAGAACATTTGTTCTCTGAGAGACAACAACTTGATAATGTTGTAGGCCATACAAAATCTGTTCATCTTTTGCATTTCATTAAAATGTTTAGTCTTAAACAACTTCATGAGAAGTCATACATGATGTTTACATTCTAAATATTTTTTTGACCTAATGTTTTCCCAAAAATGAGTATTCACAATTAACCCAAAAGTATAATCATGTATTTTCATATGTGCTTCTTTGCCCTTGTAATTTTCCAAAAATCTGTGTTCTTCATTTGTTGCTGCCGATCTCTGTGTTGTGTTCACATGAACTCTATTTCTTCTGCTTCCTCATTTGCTGCTGGACTTTGATTTTGTTCTTGTGATGTCTGTGCCGTTGATGGTTCATCATTTATTGTTGTTGTTGTTGTTGCTGGTCCCCTTTTTGATTCATCATTTGTTCCCTCTGCTTGTTCATTGGTTTGTGATGTTCCTTCTTCTGCTTGGTGGAAAAATTGTTGATCATTTATGCCTAAGTAGAATAAGATGATGTCAAACATTCTTTTTTCAACTTTTGTGTCCAAATAACGTAGGGAATCGTAAATGATCTCTCTCCTTACACTCAAATACTCAGGGAGTCTTCCTTCCTTACAAGTTTGGTCTTGTTTATGTCTGGAGAATTAGGTGGCTGTTGAACTAAATGAAAGCCAAATCCTTCTAATGTTGCTGCCTCTCTAAATCCTAAATCATTGTCTTGTTGGATGAAAATTGTCTTGCTTGCTACCTGTGGCCATTTGTTTCTTATTGCTGGCAATATTTTTTTGCACAATCAT